>NW_028258381.1:27975914-28129053 GCF_053883595.1 Heterocephalus glaber
AGGCTCACAGAGTGGAGGGCTTGAGGGTGAAATCAAAAATAGCTTTGGTTCTGATTCTGATTCTATCAATAATTAAATAATGAACAGCATGAAACACGTTTTATATTTATTTTAAATTCTTTAACATTATGTGCCTCACCTGACTTTTACAAAGACATCTGAACTGTCCATCACACTGTTTTACAGATGAGCAGCCAGGGTCTGGGTAACTTGGCAAAGCTCACACTTTTATACTGGCAGAGCTGTTGCCACAACAGGTTTCTGGCCTGAGCTCTCTTTCTCCCCACGGACTGCATGCTGCCTACCCTCCCCGTCCCTTAGTGGGCTTGTTCTCCTAGTTACTTGTAAACCCATTTTAATATTCCCAGAAGGTGAGAAACCTTGCTGACAGTGCAGAGCATGGGAAACCCATGTCTGATGGCCCTAGGACATGGCCCCACATGTTGCATGAAGTATGTGTTCTGTAAATAATCGGCAAATTGAATTAAACTGAATTAATCTGATGTAAAATTGCATGAATTCTGTGAATTCTGTGCCTCCTCCACCCTTAACCTCTTGTTCTCAACCCAACTCCCACCTATCAAAATCTATTCCCGAATCTTTCAGATACATTTTTTAAAAATCGTGATTGATAAAACTTAAAATGTTATTCAACACACAGGTAATAAACTTGAATCTAAAAGGATATGGCTCTATTTCACACATGTCCTGAAAGTCTGTAATGACTTGGGAGTGTCAAGGCTTTTCCAGAAGGCCAGCAATTGTAACTCAGTAGCACTTGTGCCTATACAAAGATCATAGGCTTCCACAGTCACCCCACCTTGGCGCTTTTCATTATGACTTGAAAACTATGAGTCATAAACTGTTTGAAGTATTTCAACTGCTGATTATTTGGATAGCAAAATATAATACTGCAACCCTAACTGAATACTGAGCCCAATCTTAGCAACTAGTTAGTCAAAGTTAACACTGAAATCAAGTTAAAAGTCCAAGAGAGAAAGAGGAAGTTATTCAAGATTATCTTGACATCCAGGACACCTGTGACCTTTCCACAGTAAATAATGGAGCATAGTTGCTTCCACATCTTGGATGCTACCCAGACAAAAATCCTCCTCCAACCTCTCCCCCACCCACTTTCAGTCCTGGGCTTTCACTCCACTTATAAACGAACACACACTAACGCATCTGCATTCTACACTTGGAGATTTCTGTGACTGAAGGACAAACTCTCTGTCCCCACCAGCCTCTTCCTTTGGTGCTATTGAGTTACAATAACTAGGTAAGCATTCATAAACAGAAAAGTTGTGTAGTCCTAGTTGTACCACTCAGGATCTTAACAAGGTTACTTAACCTTTCCAGGCCTGTTTCATCATGTCCTAATTGCAGTGATTCTCATTGGGGACAATTCTGACCCATCACCCACTCCCAGCCAAGAACACTTGACAAGTGTGGACATTTTTGATTGTCACAAATGGGGGGATGAGGGTCCTACTAGCATCTAGTGAGTAGAAATAGATGCTAATAAACATCCTATGATACATAGGACAGTGTCCATAACAAAGAATTATCCCTAGCTCCAGTGGTCAGTAGTCCTGAGGTTGAAAAATCCAGTCTTAATGGAATAGTAACTATTGTACCTGCCCCAAAAGGCTCTTAAATTTCTGCAGAACATGCAGAATGATGTCCTAGGCAGTGATATTCTAAAACAAAGATCTGACTGTGGATGCCAAGAATTGTTTTATATCTTTTTTTTACTTGTTTGTTTAAAAGGAGTGAAAGAGGACAAATTCCTATCTTTTTCACTGACTTAACCAAAGGCAAGATTCTATTTAGAAACTAGGAAGAACAATGTAGAAACTGTTCACTAACAACGTGAGTCATTTTCAGACAATCCCCAGAAAATCTGGGATAAGTTAGGTGAAAGAGAGATAGATGACAGTATGTGGAAAACTTTATTTATGAATGTTAATAAAATTTCTATTGCAGAGGAAATACTAGAGACAAAACTGAAAAGCACTACATTGAGAATGGAGCTGAACTCGGCTGATAGAGATGCAAACAGGCTAAGGACCAATTCATTAAGTGCCAAGTTCAAGAGAGTGATGGCAGGCTGGAGCTCAGCTGGAGAGGTTCCCTCCTGAGGGTTTTGCCAAGAGACTGATCGTACATTTTGCAGGCCATCCTAGATATGTTAGGGCAGACTTGACATCCTCATTGAATTTTCTCCATGTTTTGCAAGATGGAATAAACATCAGCAGATTTTGGAACAAAAACAATCGTACTCATTGCCACTTAGGGCCTTTGATAGAAACATTCAAAATGGAAAAGGAACATGAATACCAGTCAAAATCAAGATTTTTTAAGTTTTACAACATGTAGAGTTCACTTTCAAGGAAAATGGCTGATAAAACCAGAATTGACTTATATGTGCCTGAAAATGCACTCCAAGAAATATCAGATACATATTGGTTTCCACAGTGGATGCTGACATGTTTGATTTGTTTGAACTGTGGGAATGCCTTCAAAAACTTTGGTGAGAACATGGCAGAACAATGTGTTTGTGAGAGCAGGACAGTGTTTTGTGAAGTTGGAATAAAATTGTTTTAAAAAAGTTATTTGAAAAGATTGTCTTTCCTTAGTACTTGCCCAGGTCATGGAAAGAGTAAATATTTTAACTATATTTATGTAATTGAATTAGAAAAGAAAGTGAATATCAGTTAGAATGTCACTGAGCCAAGGCTGGGTTTCCAAATGCTAATACTGAAGAATAAACTGAACACCATGCTCAAATATAAGCTAGCATTTCTTTACCAGCTAATCTTCATTTTATGACTGTATCTGCCAGCCAATGGGCCCAGCTGGGTTGTTGTAGTAACGCAGGTTGGCAGTAACACAGGATAGCCAAATAATGTGATCTCTGAAGTCCTAAGATCTAGGTTCAAATCCTATACCTAAAATGTTTGTGTAACTTTGGAAAACTTATTTATTTATTTATTTGTTTATTTATTTATTTTTTGGGAAAACTTATTTAATCTCTCTGGCCCTCAGCTTTCCCATCTGTTAAACTGAGATAACGATAGTACCTATTTTATATGTTATTATTCCAAAAATCAAATGAGTTCCCAAGCACGGTGGTGCATACATATAATCCCAGTACTCAGGAGGGTGAGGTAGGAGCATTGCCACAAGTTCAATGCAAGCCTGGGCTACATAGTGAGTGAAAGGTCAGCCTGCATAATAAGACCCTGTCTCAGAAAAAATAAAAACAAAAACAAAAAATGAACGAGTGAATGTATGTAAAGCACTTAAGAAGAATAGCCCCTGGTACACTATAAGTGTTCCATCAATCCTAGGTCTCCTCCTCTAATTTCATCTTCACAGGGAAACTCTGAGTTAATATCCATCATTCTCATCTCACAAATGAGGAAAGTGAGGCTTTGCTTGTCCATGTTCACACAGCTCATAAGTGGTGGAGCCACCTTTAATTAACTTCTACCACAGGACAAAGCCTGAAAAGCTTGTAACCACTCACTGTAGGATGTATTTGGAGAAATGACTGAAGCAAAGAGTCAGTCTTCTTTACTAATAGACATAACACCTGCTGGGGCAAAGATTATGAATTTTCTCAGTCCAAGAAGTAGCTCTGAATGACGACCCTTCAGTGGGGCACCTGGTCACTCACAACTCCTTCCCCCCTCCCTGATGCCCTTACAGGAGGGGTAAAGTGATAGATTTCAAAGATTGCCCTTACTATCTCAATCAAAACTCTCTCTTCCTGAAATTTAAACTGATTTCTTTCCTGACACTTAACAAAGAATGAATGTCCTAAAGTCACCATCCTTCCCTTTGCCCAACAGACTTCTCAAGAACATGCTTCTCTCATCCCAACTGGGTGCTTCATTCTGGTAGAATCTTACTGATTCTGAGTCCATTTGAGCTGGTTTCTGGGTGAAGGCAAAGAAGCCTACCAGGTTCTTGGAGAACTTTAAAATAAGGCTTGGAGTTGATGACTGAGCCCTTTCTGTATCTATTTTTCTTCTGGAAGCTTCTCTCTTTTACTATTATCCAAGCTCCCCAGGGAGCCAGGCTCTGAAAATTGTTAGGGCAAGTATCCCTTGTAGAAGCATATTCACCCCATCAACACATTTTACAGCTCCATTTCCCTCATCCGGCTTCCCCTGCAAGGAGACTCCTACTCTCTTACTACATATCATTAGAGACCCTTTACATTTTCAGTGGCTGAACCATAAAAAGCCATAAAATCAGGTGAGCTTTCAAATATTTGCTTTTTCCGTTCTCACTCCCTGAACCTAAAATACCTTCTTCTTTTTCCATTATATTCCCTCAACCTATGTCACCTTAACCCTTCCTCTAAGGGAAAGATTTAAATGTCACTTCTCCCCCATTCACCAGCAGTAGGGAGCCCCAATGTTGTTTTCCCCAAGTCCTCTTTTTCTGTTCCAGAGGAAAAGCAGAAAGCCAAATGCAAAAGCCCAAGTATATTTGGTCTTCACAGGCTCCGGTCTTTGCCGCTCGAGGAGAAATAGACCTTGCCAGAGCCTGTCAGCAATTTTCAATCACAGTCTAGGTTCCTTCAAGATTCAGCTTATGTATTTATATGAATGAATTGCTCTCTTGCACTAGTCCATTAACATAATTTATAGCATAACCTATATAAATGTACTTTTTCAACAATTAACATAGTAGGCATAATGTATACATTAACAAAACATATTAAGCAATAATTAATATAATTAGGAATGGGTAAGAAGTCAGTGCTTAAGAAAGACAGTATTTAATTTATATTTATACCGAAAGGTGATTGCATAGAAAATCTATATATTCTCTCTATATTTTAAAACATTTTCTGGTTTTAAGATGTTATCCGAGCAGAAGTCAACTTGTCACTAAAATGTTCTTATTCATACATATGACCATACTGTAAATACACATTTGAAAAACACTTTATTTAAGGCAACAGTCATAGACAAAGAAATTGTATTATGCTTATCATCTTTGGCACATGTCCCAAGCTCTACATGTTTTGGCAACCTTTCCTGATTCAACAATAAGGGCTTAAACATGAAGATTCCCTTTTTCGTTGCTATTTCAAATGCATAAGAGAAGAAATCCATTTATCTAACTATGAATCTGAAATTCTTTCTAGTATGGTGACCATATGCATCAGTCCTCAGAAAGTAGAAGCAAAATATTAATTTCTCTTTCTGCTGAAGCACTTTATGTTTCTGACATGAGGAACTGATCCTATTAAGTGGTAATTTACAGTGGCTACTTATTGCTTAAATGTGGAAAATCCAAGGGGAAAATTATGGGAATTAAAGACAAGACTACTCTGAGTAAAAATAATATGCACAGCTAATCCTCATGATTCACTCTACATCCTCCCCTGACTTTCCACCTTCCAATCCATCCACTGGATTCCTTGCCACTCAATTAAATGAGAAATGTCCCATAGAGTCTGGCCACTGCAAGAATTTGAGCTGGAGCAAAACAACTCGATCTGTTTCTTAAAAGAAAAATGACCCTTTTGCCATGGCTTTGTATCATTTGTACCAGTATGCCATCAGAACAGTCTCTGTCTTTGCCACACAGTGACTTTCACAGTGTGAAGGAAGGAACAAGAGGTCATAGGCAAAATCTGCCTAAAATCTGAAAGGATTGCTCTTCCATTTAAGTTGTTGAATACTCCCATAGGGAAATCATTCATGATAATGTAATCCTCTTTTTCTTTGATGGTGATATTCAAAATAAACTACACTTCTCTCTTTGCTTGGAAATCTAAGAATTTTTGAATTCATACAGAAAAATACAAGAGATTCCCTTCTCAGTATTTTCTTGTTCCCACAAGTTGGGTGTAGCAGACATCCTTGCCCAGCATTAGCAGGATATAAGTGGCACAAGCTTCTTGCTTCCCCATAATTTGGCTGTATTATATTAGGAGCCTGACCAAAGCCTTACATGACTCAAATAGAGTCACGGATAGCAGAGTTGGGTGAATATTAGCTCCTTCACTAATGGCAGCCACTGAGACCTAAGTCCTGGTGTGTGAAGTGGCAGGGGCCTGCTGAGTTAACTTCCAGCTGAGGTCAGCTCCACCCCAATTAAATTCTTTTCCTCTAAATTACCTGTTTGTTCTCTCCAGCAAGATATGCAAGTGCCTCCCTTTTTACAGCCCTGCCTGCAATATCCACTATCACCAGGTGTTCCAAAGCATATCCTACTCCCGTTTCCCATGCTTTTAATGAATAAACACTGAATGTCCTTGGTGTTTTTGGCCTTTGTTGCCTAGAGCAGCTTGGACCAGCCAAGACCCAGCTTTCTCTCTAAGTTCTTTCTTGTCATGTGTTCTTATTATCTTTCATCATATTGTCTTGCAGGAGATTGAGACCCACAGCCTGGGCTCTTGACAATTGTTCTCGATAGTTGGGGGTTCATCTCTTGCCATTAACTAGACAGCTAAACCTTCTGTAGAGCAACAAGAAGTCTGCACCAACCAGGTCTGTTTTATTGTTTACTTAACAGACTACAAATGAACAAATACAAACAGAAAAATGAAGGGCAGTGTGAGTTGGAACATGTACTGTTTTGTAGTTTTCTGAGCATGTCTTCCTTATGATAAGGTTTCAAAGAAAGTTAAATTGGGTCATTGTCTCAGAATTAAATAACTTTCTCACTTTTGTTCTTTCATTGATAAACTGTACTAGGAAGAGTAAATATATAAAATCCTTTCTTCACCTCCATTTCACCATCCCTCAAGAAGGCCTCTACACAACTCTATTTCATGTCAGAATTCAGCAGTAGGACCTTAGAATGTTTATTCCCTCCAAAGCATCTTTAAAAATATAAATATAGAATTTGAAGACTTAAATTTCATCAATAGATATTTTAATTGCAATTCAATTTAATAAATTCTATCATGTACCTGTATAAATTATTTTTCTCCCAAAGAAAATAAAATTTTGGAAAATGGAGAGAAAATTTAAGGAAAAGTTAGCTATAATCTTATTCTAAAACAAATTGGTATTAACATTTGAGTATAATTGCTTTTAGGGTTTTTTTTCTTTCTCATATAACTTTCAATATAATTCTGACCAAAGTAAGCTAGACATTTTGGATCTTAAAATCTCAAGTATTTTGTATCTGTTGATAACCTGTAATTTTTATATATGTATGTATGTATATACATACATATGCATACGTATGTATATACATACATACATATGCATACGTATGTATATACATACATGCATATACATACGTATGTATATACATACATGCATATACATACGTATGTATATACACATACATATACATACGTATGTATATACACATACATATACATACGTATGTATATACACATACATATACATACGTATGCATATACACATACATATACATACGTATGCATATACACATACATATACATACGTATGTATATACACATACATATACATACGTATGCATATACACATACATATACATACGTATGTATATACACATACATATACATACGTATGTATATGCTTTTGTGCTGTTAGCATTGTTTTTAATGTTTTATTGTTATAAATATAATTTTAAGACAAATAGAAGTATCATAATAACTATTCTGAAGACTGAGAACAAGACCTGAGTTGTTATCTTTTGGTACCAATCAGAACTTGGACATACAAAGTCTAGTAGATATTGAAATACTTCATTTAAAATTTCTCGTAAGAGAGACCATCTTTTGACCCACAGGTACAGTAATTTGGGCAAGAGAGAGACTTGACCTCTAACACTATGCATTGCAACATTGAAATGAACAAGAAGGTTGAGCTTGTTGGCTCAAGATTCATGGTACTGTAAGAGGCCTAAAGTCCTTACTTAACATGGAGATAATATTTATGTCCCATAGCATTGGTGCTGGCAAGATTTTGCATTTCTGTAATATCTTTGAAGTTAAGTCTTAAAATACTGACTGTTAATAAATGTTGAAAGATGAATAGTTTCACATTACCAAGTTGTTTGCAGGGTAAATAAGTTGATGGATGAATCACTGGGGGGGCCCATAATTCCAAATAGACACATAAAAACTGGACAAAAATAATTTATGCCTCTAATTTCCAAGTACAGCTATCTCTCCTTTGCTGACTTGTAGAACTTGAAGCCTCTTTGAAGCTACCTAAGGGAGTCAAGCTGAAAGAGCTCCTGAGGAGCTTCACTTAAAGTCTCCTGAACTGTGTATAGGAGCAGGTGCATAAACTAAAAATACAGACTGGTACTTGCCTCTCATCTACAAAGTACTGAAGAAATAGAGTCTGTTAGAGCAGCCCATGTCAATAGGGTATGAAAGAGGTACAATATGTAGCACAATGTTTGGGGAAAGAAAAACAATGCACACATCCATTCCAGTTCTGCATGGAACTTTGAGAGGTTGGAAGAACTGAATGGTTCCTGACGTCCTCAAGGAACAGAGGCTAGAGGGAGATGGAAGCTATGGAGCTGCCAGGTGGTCAGTATAAAAAGCTAGAAGGCACAACAGTTTTTTCAAAAAGGCACCAGGGTACTAATTATTAGTACACCTAAAGGGAAAATAATCTGCTTCTTCCTGAGAGGGTCCTGAAGTAAAACTGAAAGTCATACCATG
This sequence comes from Heterocephalus glaber, assembly GCF_053883595.1. Lineage (NCBI taxonomy): Eukaryota > Metazoa > Chordata > Mammalia > Rodentia > Bathyergidae > Heterocephalus > Heterocephalus glaber. The sequence goes on from NW_028258381.1 coordinate 27,984,562, forward strand.
ATATCACATCCACTATGTCAACACTCTACCAGTAACAGAGAAAATGAAAAACACAAGAAACATGAATATCTGCAAATAAACATCTAATGATAACAGAATTATGCTTCCAAATCCTTCCTATTTCACCAATACAGCAAGACCTGGCTCAAGAGCGAGAAGCAAGAGACACTGAAAGATGGTAACGGCATCTTATAAATTCAGTTGATGACAGATAATTGACTTAGAAGAAAAGAAAAAGGTGGAAATGGTGGATTGAAGTGATTCAGGGTAAAACAAACTACCTAAAATTGATGAGTCTTGGAACTGGAGGCACCAGAAATTCAAAAAGGCAGGGATATAGGGTAAATTGAAAACATGGTCATTGGGTCAAACTTTCAGGAAAGGTTACAAATAACAGCTACAGATTTTTGAACATTATCCAGAGTCGAGGACAAAAGTGATATTACATGCAGAAAACCAGATAATTAAATGAAAATTTTTTTTTATGTTTCCCCCTTTCCCTGCCCTCCCTTCAACCCCTCCATCCTGCCTTATTTACAGAGACTTTGTTTCCTTTTTTTTCATTTTCTCATATTAATTCCATTCCCTACTTTCCTTTCCTCTACCCCTTCCCCTTTGCCCCTTTTCTTCCTATTATCTATTATAACTTTTAGTCCTTAGTTACGCTTTCAGTTTCTCACAATAGAAACTATTCCAATTTACACGTCTCCTATTTATTTCACTTAAGAGTATCACCTCAATGTGCATCCATATAGCAATGAATGTCTCTTAATTTCTCATTTTTATGGCTGAGTAGCACTCTATTTTATATATATAAAAAAATACATTTTCTTTATCCAGTCTCCAGTTGATGGGCATTTGGGTTGTTTCCAAGTTTTAGCTATTACAATCTGTCCTGCTATGAACATGGCTGCATATATATCACTGTGGTACGATTCTTTCAATTCTTTGGGGAAGATACCCAGCAGGGGAATGGCTGGGTCAAATGGGACTTCCAGTCCTAGTTCTTTGAGGTATCTACATACTGATTTCCACAGTGGTTGCACCAGTCTACACTCCCACCAGCAGTGGAGCAGGGTTCCTCTTTCCCCACAGCCCCATCAGCATTTGTTATTGGTTGATTTATTGATAGCAGCGGTTCTTTCTGGTGTGAGGTGGAATCTCAGCCTTGTTTTCATTTGCATCTCTCGAATGACCAGTGATGGAGAACATTTTTTCATGTATTTATTTGACATTTCTACTTCTGTGTGTGAGAAATGTCTGTTCATTTCAGATGCCCATTTTTGAACTGGGTCTTTAAATTTGGGAGGTCTGATTTTTTTAAGTTCTTTATAGAGTTTTGATAGTAGACCTTTGTCTGAGGGAGCTGTGGGCTGTCTCTTCACACTGCTGGTGGTTTCTCTCGCTGTGCAGAAGCTTTTTAGTAAGAAGAGATCCCACTTATTGATTGTTTGTGCTAGTTCATGGGCAACTGAGGGTTTTTTAATAAAATCTTTTCCTACACCAATGTCTTCAAGAGGTCTACCTAACCTCTGTTCCAGCCAGTACAGAATTTCTTTTTTAATGTTTAAATCTTTAATCCATTTCAATTTTAGTTTAGTGCATGGTGAGAGACATAGGTCTAGTTTTAGTCTTTGGCAAGTTGAAACCCAATTTCTCTAGCACCATTTATTAAAGAGGCTATATTTCCTCCAGTGAGGGTATTTGGCTCCTTTGTCAAAGATGAGGTGACTGAGTGTGTCTGGAGTTGTTCCTGCATCTTCTAATCTGTTCCACAGGTCCTCAGGTCTGTTTCTTTGACAGTCCCATGTCGCTTTTATCATAGTAGCCTTGTAGTATAGTTTCAAATTGGGGGTAGTAATATCACCTGCCATGTATCTGTTACCTAGAATTGCTTTTGCTACTCTGGGTCTGTTCTTGTTCCAAATGAATTTTTGGACTATTTTCTCAAGGTCCATGAAGTATCCTCAGATTTAAACTGGGACTGCATTTAATCTATATAGCCGTTTTGGAAGTTTGGACATTTTCACTATATTGATCCTACCTACCCAGGAGCAAGGGATGTCTTTCCATTTTCTGATATCGTCTTCAATCTCTGTTTTCAGAGTTCTATAGTTTTCAGAGAAGAGGTGTTTGATTTCTTTTGTTAGGCTAATTCCTAGATATTTCAGTTTTTTGGATGCTAATGTGAAAGGAATTGTTTGCCCTATTTCTGTCTCAGTGAGTCTGTTGTTCTTGTACAGCAAAGCTATTGATTTTTGTGTGTTGGCCTTGTATCCAGCTACTTTATTGAATTTGGTTATTAAGTCTAGAAGACTTTTGGAGGAGTTTTGGGGTCTTCTATATAGAGTATCATGTCTTCTGCAAATAATGACAATTTGACTTCTTCATTTCCTATTTTTATTCCTTTTACTTCTTTCTCTTATCTAATTGCCATGTCTAATGCTTCCAAAACTATATTGAATAAGAATGGTGATAGTGGACATCCTTGTCTTGTTCCTGATTTTAGTGTGAAGGGTTTCAGTTTTTGACAATTTAGTATGATATTGGCTTTTGGATTTTCATAGATGGCTTTTATTAGATTGAGGTAGAGACTGTCTATTCCCATTTTGCATAGGGTTTTTATCATAAATGCATGTTGGATTTTGTCAAATGCTTTTTCTGCATCTATTGAAATGATCATATGGTTTTTGTCCTTGGCTCTACTGATATAGTGTATTACAGTGATTGATTTGTGTATGTTGAACTATCCCTGGATCCCTGGAATGTATCCCACTTGGTCAAGGTGTATGACCTTCTTGACGATCTTCTGCATTCTATTTGCCAGTATCTTATTAAGGATTTTTGCATCTATGTTCATTAGTGAGATTGGCCTATAGTTCTCTTTTTCAGTTGGGTCTTTCTCTGCTTTGGGGATCAAGGGAATGCTTGCTTCCAGGAATGAATTTGGGAGTATTGCTTCCCTTTTGATTTCTTTGAAGTGTTTAAATAGCAGTGGCAGTAGTTCCTCTCTAAATGTCTTGTAGAATTGAGCAGTGAAGCCATCAGGACCTGGGCTTTTCTTAGTTGGTAAGTCTTTAATTATGTTTTCAATTTCATTGATTGATATTGGGTCATTTAGAATTTTTAGGTCTTCTTCGTTCAACTTTGGTAATTCATATGTATCTAGGAATCTGTCCATTTCTTCAATGTTTTCCATCTTAGTGGCATATAGGTTCTCAAAGTAAGTATTGATGCTCCTCTGGATTTCTGCTGGGTCCATTGTAATTTCTTCCTTTTCATTTCTAATTGCATGGATTTGGGCCTTTTCTTTCCTTTTTCTGATAAGTTTGGCTCAGGATTTGTCAATTTTGTTTATTCTTTTGAAGAACTAACTCTTGCCTTCACTGATTTTTTTGTTTTGTTCTCTTAGTCTCCATTGCATTGATTTCTTCCCTGATCTTTACAATTTCCTCCTTTCTTTGGGCTTTTGGTTTGTCCTGCTCTTCTTTTTCTAGAAGCTTGTGGTTCAGCATCAGGTTGTTTAATTGGGCTTGCACTGTTTTCCTGATATGAGTATTCACTGCTGTGAATTTACCTCATAAGACTGCTTTCATTGTGTCCCATAGATTCTGATATGTTGTATTGTCATTGTTATTTAATTGAAGGAATTGTCTGATTTCTTCTTTAATTTGCTCTGTGACCCATTGGTTATTCAGAAGTGTGTTGTTCAATTTCCATGTGTTTATGAAATTTTTCGGGTTTCTTTTGCTATTGATCCCCAATTTCATTCCACTATGGTCTGATAATGTACAGAGGATAACTTCAATTCCTTTGCACTTACCTAAATATGTTCTATGAGTGAGTATGTGGTCTGTTTTGGAAAACCACCCATGTGCAGCTGAAAAGAATGTGTAATCTGATTTTGTGGGGTGGAACACTCTGTGAACATCTGTTAAGTTCATTTGTTCAAGAGTTTGATTGAGTTCTAGTATTTTGTTGTTTATTTTTTGTCTAGTTGATCTATCTATTTGTGACAGTGGGGTATTGAGTTCCCTCACTACTACTGTTTTAGTGTTTATTTCATTTTTCATGTCTGGTAGTATTTGTTTTATATAGTTGGGTGCACTAGTGTTTGGTGCATATGTCTTTATGATTGTCATCTCTTCCTCTTGGATTGTTCCCTTTACAAGGATGTAGTGTCCTTTTTTGTCTCTCTTAATCAGTGTGGGTTTGAAATCCACTTGGTCTGCAAAGAGGATAGCTACTCCTGCTTTTTTTCAGGTTCCTGTTACATGGAGTATTATTGTCCACCCTTTAACTTTCAGTCTATGACTTTCTTTTTGAATTAAGTGTGTTTCTTGTATCCAGCATATTTTTGGATCTTGCTTCTTGACCCGTTCTGCCAGTCTATTTCTTTTGATTGTTGAGTTAAGACATTAACATTGATGATTATAACTGATATATATTGAGTTATCATTGTCATGACTTTTTCATTTTGCTGGATTCTTCCCCTTTGCATTTAATTTCTTGTCATGCCCAGTGGATTCATTCTGCTGGGCTCCCTGGAGTTGTGATCCTCATTGTCTTTTCGTAGGATACTGTCTAAAATTTTGTGGAGTGCTGGTTTAGTATTCATGAATTTCCTCAGGTGCTCTTTGTCATGAAAGTATCTTATTTCACCATCAATTTTGAAAGATATTTTTGCAGGGTACATCGATCTGGGTTGGAGGTTGTTTTCCTTTTGGGCTTGAAATACATCACCCCAACCTCTTCTTGCCTTGAGGGTTTGCATTGAGAAGTCTGCTGTGATTTTGATGGGCTTTCCTTTGTGTGTAATTTGTTTCTTTTCTCTATACTCCTTGTAGAACTTTGTTCTTCTGTTGGGTTTCTGGAATCTTAACAATTATATGCCTTAGTATAGACTTTTTTTTTGATCATGGGTAGTTGGAGTCCTATATGCCTCATTTATCTTTTCCCCTGTTTGGGAAGTTTTCTCCATCACTTCTGTGAACAGTTTTTTTTATATCATATGCACTCTCTCCTGTTTCTTCATTGACTCTAATCAGTCTTATGTTATTCTTCTTTGCATCATTTAGCAGCTGCTGGATTGATTTCTTGTGGTCCCTTACAATTTGAAAGAAATTTTTCTTTTCCTGGTCATTAGTTGCAATCTTATCTTCTATATCTGAAATTCTGTCCTCAAATTGGCTCATTCTGCTATACAGACTTTCAATGGAGTTTTTAATCTCCTGGAAATCAGTTTGAATCTGTTTTATGGATTCTAGTTGTTTCCTATGTTGGGATTCCATCATGTTCCTTAGCTCCTCTGTTTTTTTTATCTGTGTCCTCTCTAGATTTATTTATTAATCATATCTTACACCATGGGCCCAATCTCTGCTGTTATGTGAGAGATTATTTCTGATTTCATTTTTTCCAGATCCTCTTTTGTTGCTAGGTCAAGGAGTTCAGGTGGTTGAATATCAGAATGTTCCATCTGGTTTCCCTTTGCTGTAGGTGATCTAGAAGTCTGGTTCTGAGACTTGTTTATGTGTCTTCTCTTTTCAATTGGTGCATGGTGTGCTGCTGGTACCTGCACATCTAACCTCCTCTGTGTTGGGAGCTATGGCATGTCGACCCAGAAGCCTCCTCTGTGCTGGGAGCTGTGGCATGTTGACCCAGAAGCTTCCTCTGCACTGGGAGCTGTAGCAGGTTGTCCTGGAAGCCTCCTCTGCACTGGGAGATGTGGCACACCAACCTGGAAGCCTCCTCTGTGCTTCAAGCTGTGGCACTTGATCCGGAAGCCTCCTCTGCTCTGAGAGCTGTGGCACGCTGACTCAGAAGCCTCCTCTGTGCTGGGAGCTGTGGCATGTCGATGCAGAAGCCTCCTCTGTGCTGGGAGCTTTGGTACATTGACCTGGGTGCTGTGGCACTTGCCCTGGAAGCCTCCTCTGTGCTGGGAGCTGTGGCACTTGACCCAGAAGCCTCCTCTGTGCTGGGAGCTGTGGGACACCAACCTGGAAGCCTCCTCTGCACTGGGGGCTGTGGCACGCTGACCTAGAAGGCTCCTCTGTGCTGGGAGCTGTGGCATGTTGACCCAAAAGCCTTCTCTGTGCTGGGAGCTGTGGCACTTGACCCAGAAGCCTCCTCTGCACTGGGAGCTGTGTTTAAATGAAAATCTTTATGCCAAATATGAGATTCCCCAGGTTCCTTCCTTCACCTGGCTCCTAGAAATCAGATAATCAGGTTTACATTCCATAAATAGAGTTATAGGATTTGTCTCTAGAGACCTGAACAAACACAAGAGAATAAGTGTGTACATGCTGATAGCTGGAGGATTCCAATGAAAAAATAAACTCACCACCTAATCAGTCTACATTCAGAGAGCTACCAGTCAACAACCTCTTTCCACACGTGCAAGGACTCCAGTCCACCTATTTGGTGCCGCATTCTAAAATGTCAGTAGTAACAAGCACCATTCCAACCACATTTTGATTTTTATGAAATCAATTAATTTGCTCCTTTATACATATTGTTTTCCCACATACATCTAAACTTACTTAGTTCTTGTATTTGTCACCTTTCTGTTGCTATGACATGTCTATCTTAAAGGAGGAAAGAATTACTTTGGCTCACAATTTCAGATGATTCAGTCCATGGTCAGCAAGGTCCATTGCCTTTAGGCCTTTAGTGTGGCAGAAATATCATAGTGGAATAGGTTTTTGGAGGAAATTTGTGCACTTCATGGCAGCCAGAAGCGGACAGCAGAAAGACAGCAAGAGAATAAGAGGTCAAGGACAAAATATACCCTTCAAAGGCACACCCCTAGTGGCCTATTTGCAAGTGGGCCCCATCTCCTAATGCTCATTTAGCTGTGAATCCATGAATAGATTAGGCCATAGATGAGGTTAGGGCCAGCATGATCAAATTACACCTCTATGCCCCAGCTCTGAGCATTGCTGCTTTGAGGATCAAAATCTTAATACAAGAGTCTTTAGGGAATGCTTTTTATTTAAATCATAACAACCCTCATAACAACTTTATATGGTAAGTACTTTTATTATTCTCATTTTTCAGTAAGGTAAGCTGGGGTACCTAAAAGTTAAGTAACTTACTCAAGCTACTAAGTGGTATAGTCAAGTTCACAACCATTCAATTTGGTTTCAGATTCCATGTTTCTAACTTCTACATGACACTGCCTCTGAAATGAAAATACAGACAACATTATGCAAAAAAGGAAAAGAAAAACAATGGAAACAGACAAATAGAGGTCAGAAGAAAGTATGAATCAACTGAAACACATTTACTCAGGTGTGTTAACCAGCTTTCCATAGCTGTTACAAAAATGCCTGAGATAAATAACTTGAAAGAGGAAAGATTAATTTTGGCTCATGCTTTCAGGGGATTCAGTCTATGGTGACTTAAGCCTGTTGCTTTGGTTCTGGGGCAAAACTGAACATCATGACAGGGAACATAGTGGAGCAATGCTTCTCATATCATGGTGTACAGGAAGTAAAGAAAAAAAAAACATAGAGAAGAGGGTCTTTAATCTCAATATATTCTTCAAGGGCACACCCTCACTGACCTAACTTCCTTCCACCAGGTCCCACCTCCTAAATTTTCCACCAAGTCCCAATAACACTATCAGATAGGGACCAAGCCTTCATCATACTGGTCTTTAGGAAATATTCAAAATCTAAACCATAACATCAGGTAGGATCCTGCATCCATAACAAAATGAAAATAGGAATGCTCTCTTGTTCAAAGAACAAGAGAGTACAGTAGCATAAGAGTTATACAACAGAATTATAGAACCAAAAAACAGAAAGATGAAATACAACAGAAAAAATTAAGATGATCTGTCTAGAAAGTAAGAAGAGATTAAACTATGGTATGAAATTACCAAACAAATAATATTTTTGAACTCCAGATTGAATGAAACCATGAACATCCAACTATCACAATGAATGAGAAAAAAATCAATATTGACACACCACTGAAAGATATTTGGCAATCAGCTATGTAAAGTTTAGTGCAAAAGTTCCTAGAGAGTAAAAAGTCACAACCAGAGATAAAGATTTAGAATGGCGTAAGGCACCCCAACAGAAACTCTGAAGGTAGAAGATGAGTGGCATCTGGCCAAATACCAATCAAAGGGAAAAAGAAAATTAACAGCTTTTCTATTTTCCAAAACCTCAAAATTATGCCCTATTTGTCTTTTTCCAACAGGAAATATTCTGGAGTTGACAATGAAGGGATGCTTGCAGAATTCACTGGGGCAGCAAGACTATCAAAAAATAATCTACATTGGAGCAACAGGAAAGAAGGTTCCAGGAGGCTCTTTAGGTAAATCTTAATTGGTAGATTACCTGACTTTTTTTTAACATATTGTGGCTCCAGTGGAGAATTTAGGTATGAATTAGTACAACAAACACAGGAAATTAATCAGTAGATTTAAAAAGCGAGTTGTTGAATTCAGAAAAAAACAAAATATACTCAGAAGACACTATATGTTTCAATTGTGAAGACCATTAAATACTCACAGTAATGTAAATTCTGGCTGCTGATTTACTCCAAAAAGCAATATAACCAATTGCATAGAGAAGGGGAGAAGAAAGTTGTGAACTGTGTGAAAAATAATATATGAGCTAAATTTTCATTGTCTGTAGAACAGAATAAATGCATAAGGCCTAAAAATTATAAAAAGTATAAAATAACAGTATTGAATGCAATAGGGAAATATAGATATAATTATCAAAAGAAACAACTTTAAGAGTTTTCAGGAAATAAGAATCTGGAGAGGAGTCCTGGGCAAAATGATGTTGCTTTTTGCTATAAACCTACGAATACTACTTGTTTCTTCAAGTCATATGTATGTGATGCTTTGATAAAATGATTTTTAAAAATTGCAATAAAATATTTTAAAAGGGGAAGGTGGACCCCCAGAATTGGACTCCAAGTGAAATGTAACACTTCTTTGCATCTCCCTAGCCACACAGAGATGATATGGGGCCAGAATGACTGCTCCCCAAGGAAGTCAAGTCCCAATCCCTGGAATCTGTGGTGTTACATTAGCTGTAATTGAGGTTCTAACTCTGGAATAGGGAAACTACCCTGGACTATCCTTCCCTAGCTGCAGCAAGAGAAATGCCCCATGAAGGCTCAAGCACCCTTGCTGGTCTCTGAAGATGAAGGGAGGGACTCACCATGAACCAAAGGATGCAGCAGCCTTGAGTAGCTGAGAACAGCCAGCCCTCAAATGACAAACAGCAAAGAGAACAGGAACCATGATCTTAACAAATATAAGGAACCAAATCTTCCAATAAGCCAAATGAGCAAGGAAGAGGAATGCAGTCCACTGACATCTTGATTTTAACCCAACAAGAGCCATATTGGTCTTCTGACCTACCAGATGGTTAGATAGCACATTTGTGTGTGTTGTCACTTCAGTTTTGATACTTTGTTATGGCAACAAAAGAAAATATAGATTCGCAAATCCTAGGCTACTCAATGCAGTTACTGGTTTAAGTGACAATATCTGATAGTGCATGTGAGCACTCAAAAGACTTAACAAATATATCAATGTAAAATTCTTAATATAGTTGATAAAGGTCAGCTGAGAAGCACTGGAGTATGGGCCTACCCATCATATACTGATCAACGGTTTTGAGCACGGTCAAGAAATCTCAGGCAGGCATGGTGGTACATGCTCATAATCTCAGCACACTGGGAGGTCGAGGAAAGAGAATCGCAAGTTCAAGCCCAGCCTAAGCAACTCACCAACTTAGTGAGACCCTGTCTCAAAATTTAAAAATAAAAAGGAATAGGGATTTAGCTTTATGTGAAGGCTGTGGGTTCAACCCCATAGTACTGAAAGAAAGAGGAAGAGAAGAAGAAAGAAGCTGAGAAGTTAAAGCAGGAGAGAGAGGAAGAGAAGTAGGAGGAGAATGAGGAAGAGGAGGAGGAGGAAGAGCAGGAGGAAGACAAGAAGAAGAGGAAGTTTGAAAGCTCCCACTATAGAAAAGGGAATTTCAGACAATCAAATTTCTTCCTTAAACCATTCCTCATATGAGACATCCAACCAGTGGGATGGGTTTAGAATTGAATTTGAATGCCTGTAAGCACCTGAGATAAAACCACAGGCTTGGGTTCATGTGTTAGCCCTGCAGAAAGGAAGGAGGTGGTCTTCAATCTCAAGCACAGGTGCTATGGAAAAGCTCCCTGTCCCAGCAGCTGTCTCTGCAGCTACTAAAGTGTGAGGGCTATGCAGGCTTTAACAAAAGGAGCAAATTCCCTTTCCTCAAGCTGACAGTGAACAAACCGCTTGATTGCTCTCTTAACTGGAACATACAAGCCACTTGGCATTTATACGGAATTGAGAAATTGTTTATGCTACAAATTTTATTCATAGAAAAATCCTAAAGATTTCTTTCCAAGCAGAAAAGTCATCTAAAGTAAAATTTTAAAGGTTAAATTACTGACTTAAAACAAATTAAATTAAAATTAAATTAAATTGACAAATTACAAAATACAAAGAAATACTATTTACACTACTGACATTGAACAAGGTTCAAAACCTGCCAAAAGAAAATAGAAATGGAATGGATCCTCTCAATTTTCGTACTGCACAATGACCTTTCATTTTCAAATAGACCCTTCCTTTTTGAAGGCACCAAAAAAACCCAGAATGGAATTAGGTAAATATAATTTAGGTTCACATTTGTAAAACAAAACTTGTAAAATAAAATTTGTGAGATAAAGACTATTTTCAACCTAGGTCAGCATAAAATATTAACTTTCATCCCTCTTCCCAAAGAGAGTATGAAATTTTTTATTGTTTTTTTTTTTGCCTCAGTTTTCTATGGAACTTTAATAGAAATAAGAAAAATCAGAAGGGTCTTTCCTACTCTCACAATCACTCAATACTTCTGACACCAGATGTGTACAGATTTCTCTCTGTACACCAAGTGATCAATTATCCAGTGAACAACTGGTTGTGCTCTAATTCAGTTCAATTCTGAAACTACTGAAGTTGGCATCAGATCCTACAGGTTAAGGGCTTAGTCCCACAGAACTGCCCCACTTCAGATGCCTGTCACCAGCCTCAGGTTATGACCTGAACTTCTGACAGGCTAGAGATCAAAATTCCCCAAACCCCATCCTTGGGTTCCATTAATTTGCTAAATTGGCTCACAGAAATCAGGGAAACACTTAACTTACACTCAGAGGTTATTATAAAGGATATTACAAGGTTAAGGTGAACAGCTAGATGAAAGACACGCACAGGGCAAGGTGTGGGGAAACAAGTCAGGCCTTCCCCAATCTCTCCAGGTTATCCTCCCTCCAGGAAGCACACATGCTCAGCTATCCTGAAAATCACCAGAACTCTGTTGTTTTAGGAAGGCTTCATTAAATAGGCATGACCGATTAAGTCATTGGCTACTAGTGATCAACTCAACTTAGAGTTATCTCCACTTTTCAGAGGCTGGGGTGATGAGACTGAAAGTCCCACTAGTCATGCCAGGTATTTCTGGTGAACAGTCCCCGTCCTGAAGCTGTCTGGGCTGCCAGTCATTGGTCATCTCATTAGCATAAAAAAGACATTCTTTTCTAAATAATTTTTTATTTTATTAGTACGTATTTGAAATTCAGACAGTTTACAATCATCTTAGGAGTGGTTACATGTACATATCATAGTTTGTTTCTTTTTTTCTTTTCAATCTCCTTCCCTTTTCCTCCCCTTCCCCCTTCCTCCTCTGGTTGCCCTATCCCCTTTTTCATACTTGATATTATTTGTCTTAGCTCATGTCATGGCATATAGTGCTTCCATTAATTGGAGTTACTAGGTTCCTTTACATAACCTATTTTTACTCTTATTTCCTGTTCCCCTCCTCCTCACCCCTAGCCCTTGTTCCTTTGGACCACTTCCCTATTGCAAGAGATCCATCCCCTTGTCCCTTTCTATCCATCCTTTATCATTCTCTTTGTTTGTACTTTGCCTCACTCAGAGGAGAGAAACCATACTGGATTTAAGTTTGTGTGTCTGATTTCACTCAACATCATATTTTCCAGGTGCATCCATTTTCCAACAAATGTCTCAAATCTGTCATTCTTTATAGCCCCATAGTATTCCTTTATATATAGAAACCACATTTTCTTTATCTGTTGATGGGTATATAGGCTACTTCTAGGATTTAGCTATTACGAATTATGCTGCTATAAACATTGTTATGCATGAATCACTGTAGTATGATGACTTTAGCTCTTTGAGGAAGTTAACTAGCAGAGGGATAGCTGGAATGCATGTGATTTCTAATTTCAGTTCTTTGAGAAGTCTCCATACTGATTTCCATATTGGTTATACTAGTTTGCATTCCCATCAACAATGCAGTAGGGTTCCTTTTTCTTTTCTTTCTTTTTTTTTTTTTTTTTTGGTGGAACCAGGGATCGAACTCAGGACCTTGCGCTTGCCAGGCAGGACGGGTGCCACTGAGCTAAATTGCTGGCCCCAAGGGCTCTTTTTTCAATAGAGACACACCAGCTTTTGTTGTTGTTTGATTTATTAATGATTGCCATTCTTTCCAGAGTAAGATGGCATCTCAGCGCTATTTTAATTTGCATTCCTCTAATGGGCAGAGATATTGAACTTTTTTTTCACATATTTGTGGACCATTTGTATTTCTCCTCCTGTGAAGTGTCTGTTCATTTCTCTTTCCCATTTCTTGACTGGGTCTTTAATTTTAGATGGTTTAATTTTTTTGAGTTCTTTATATATTCTAGATACTAGTCATTTCTCTGAGGAGTAGCTGGAAAAAATTGTTCCCATTCTGTAGGTTCTCTTCACTCTACTGATTGATTCTTTTGCTGTACAGAAGCTTTTAGTCTGATATAATCCCATTTGTTGATTTTTGCTGCTATTTCTTGTGTGACAGAGGTTCTGTTTAGAAAATCCTTTCCTACACCTATGTCTTCAAGTGTTTTACCTATTTTATCTTCTGGAAGGTTTAATATTTCTGTTTTAATGTTTAGATCTTTGATCCATTTTGATTTTAATTTAGTATATGGTGAGAGATAAGGGTCCAGATTCACTCTTCTCCAAACAGATACCCAGTTTTTCCAACAACACCACTTGTTGAATAGGCTATGTTTCCTCGAACATATGCTTTGGGTCTCTTTATCAAAGACCAAATAGTTGAATATGTCTAAGGAGGTTTCTGTATCCTCATTTCAGTTCCATTGATCCATCAGTCTGTTTTTGTTCCAGTACCATTCCATTTTTATCACCATTGCTTTGTAGTGTAGCTTGAAGTCAAGTATTTCTATACCTCCTGGAGCTTTGCTCTTATTTCCCAAAATTATTTTTGCTATTCTGGGTCTTCTGGCTCCATATGGATTCTAGCATTATTTTCTCTAGATCTATAAAGTATGTTGTTGGTATTTTGACTGGGACTGCATTGAATCTGTATAATAGTTTTGGAATTATGACCATTTTGACAATATAGGTTCTGCCTATCCAGGAACAAGGACATCTTTCCATTTTTTGATGTCCTCTTCAATCTTCCTATTCAGAGTACTGTAGTCTTCTTTGTAGAGGTTTTTCACTTCCTTAGTTAATTCCTATATATTTCATTTTTCTCGAACCAATTGTAAATAGTATTGGTTTCATATTTTCCTTTTCATCCATTCATTGTTGGTATACACAAATGCTAATGATTTTTGTGTGTTGATCTTGTATCCTGCTGCTTTGTTTAAGTTGGTTATTAATTCTAAGAGTTTTTTGGTGGAGTTACTTTGGTCTTATATGAAGAGTATCATGTCATGTGCAAATAATGATAATTTGAGTTCTTACTTTCCTATATGTATCCCTTTTATTTCTTTCTCTTGCCCAATTGCTCTAATGTTTCAAGTACTGTGGTAAATACAATTCGTGATAGTGGATATACTTGTCTTGTTCCTGATTTTAGGGGGAATGATTTAGGTTTCCCACATTTAGTATAATGCTACCTATTAGTTTGTCATATATAGCCTTTACCATAGTCAGATGTGGTCCTTCTATACCTGTTTTCTTCAGGATTTTTATCATGAAGGTTGTAGGATTTTGTCCAAAGCCTTTTCTGTTTCTATTGACATGATTGTGTGGTTTTTGACCTTACTCCTGTTTAAGTGATGTACTGCACTTATTGACTTACATATATTAAAACATCCTTGCATCTCTGGGATGAAACCTACTTGATCATGATGTATCATCTTTTTGATAATGTGTTGCATTGTATTTGCTAATATCTTGTTGAGAATATTTGCATCTATGTTCATTAAAGAGATGGGCCTATAGTTTTCACGAACGACATTCTTATAGCTCCAGAGATTCCAAGAGATTCAGGAGCTACATGGTAGGACACAGGGAAAAAGAACAAATATAGTTGATTATTTGAACCCAGAGTTTAGCCTCCATGCATTCAATCAACCACTGACCATAGATCAAAAATATTTTAGAAAAAAAATGTATCTATACTAAATACAGGAAGATTTGTTTCTTGTCTTTATTCCCTAAATAATATAGTATAAAAACTAACATAGCATTTACATTGTATTAGGTATTATGAGTAATTCAAATATGATTTAGAGTATTCAGGAGGCTGTGCTTAGGTTATATGTAAATAGTTATCTGTTTTATATAAGGGTTTTGAGCATCCACAGATTTTGATGTCCGCAAGGATTTCAGAGCCAACTGTCCTGGGATACTTAGGATTAACTGAATTTTTCACAAGATCACAAACCTCCATCATATACTCAGTATCTAAAGTATTCTAATAAGGGAGGGTCCAGATGTTTTGAAGTTAATATTTCACAGGAAGTCTTCAGGTACCCTTTGCTAGCTGAAATATGCTTTTATTTAAAATATTTTTAAATTTAAATTTTGTTCAACTTTAAAGCCCTTCTAATGTAACCATGGATGATACAGGATATTGAAAGGGTGCTAGCAGTAAACTGGGCACGGTACTTGATCTCATTACTCATTACCATCCCCAGAGCCTCACCTCCACTAGGTCACCAGACCCAATTAAAACAACCATACCTACATTGCTCACATACCCCAGGTTTGGATGTGATAACTATGGTTATTATAATCATAGAAAACATAGAATATGAAAAATGGGAGCTATGTGATTCTCAATTACAAATGACATCAAAATTCTCTCAAGACTGGGATTGTACTAATGTAAAATATGTAATCTTTTTTTCTATAGAATTTCATGAAACAAGAACTCCTTATATCCCTGGATAGGCAAGGGTGGAGTATAATTATCTTTTGAAAACAGCATGCACCCTGGCACTTTCCAGGCAAAGCTATTAGACCTTTTATTTTTCTTGTACTTCTTTTGTGGGTGTGCAATCCTTTCTTAAACATTTGGTCTACATATGGATAGACCTGTGATTTTAAATGGCCTAATGAGCCTCAGACAGACTTTTAAGTAACACTCACAAATAAGCCAAAGAAAGATTCTCAGATGCTAACATTTACTGTACTAAGATCTTTTTTCTGTTTGCTGAATTTTTCCTCTTTTAAAAAGTTAAAACTTATTGAATATAATATATCCTGAATCTTTTGCAGGTGCTAAACAGCTGACTTTAATTTTTTAAAGAACAAAATCCATCTATTACCAAACTTTTAAAAAAGAGCTCTATTTATGGAGGTGATTTGACAGTAAATCCTTCCCCTCTATTCTTTCTTTATTTTTCTTAAATTCTTTTATTGGTACATTTTAGGTATACAATATGTTTACATTTATCATTGGGTGCTTGTACCTGTACATGATGTATATTGGTTCTTATTTTTTCCCCTTCCCCTGCCCTCCCTTCCCCCCTCCATCCTTCCCTATTTACGAAGACTTTGTTTCCATTTTTTTCCTTTTCTCATAATTTTTTCCTTCCTCTTCTTTCCTTTCCCCTTCCCCTCCCACTTCCCCTACACCTTTGGACCTTTTCTTCCTATTTCAAATTATCAATTATTCATTTTAATCATTTTAATCCTTAGTTACACTTTCAGTTTCTCACACCAGAGAAACTATTCGGTATTTATACATGTGTGTCCTATTTATTTCACTTAAGAGTATGGCCTTAATATGCATCCATTTAGCTATAAATGTCTCTAGTTTGTCATTCTTTATGGCTGAGTAATACTCCATTTTATTTTTTTAAAAAACTCATTTTCTTTATCCAGTTTCCAGCTGATGGGCATTTGGGCTGTTTCCAAACTTTAGCTATTACAAACTGTGCTGCTATAAACATGGGTGCACATATATCACTGTGGTATGATTCTTTTAATTATTTTGGGAAGATACCCAGCAGGGGAATAGCTGGGTCAAATGGGACTTCCAGTCCTAGTTCTTTGAGGTATCTCCACACTGACTTCCACAGTTTGCACCAGTCTGCACTCCCAACAAGAGTGGAGAAGGGTTCCTTTCTCCCCACACTCCCACCAACATTTGATGTTGGTTGATTTCTTGATAGCAGCCATTCTTTCTGGAGTGAGGTAGAATCTCAGTGTTGTTTTCCCTCTCTATTCTTTCCTAGGAAGAAGATTGCATTTCTCTGTAAAATAAATTTTCTGTGAAGATTAAATATGATCTCATGTGGACTTGTTTATTAAAAAGCTGAACAGTCCAACTGTGGCATGATAAGGGGCACTAACTAGTCAATACTGTCTTTAAATAACATATCTTTTTATAATGACACAAATGCCATATAGCTGAAAGCAAATGGCTTTTAGCTAAGGCATTGTATAGACTAGATATGAAATTCCTATCATGAGAGAATATTGTAATGAATAAAAGGATCAATTACAAGATAGCAAATGAGACTTGAAAAAGAGAAGGTAAATTTAACAAAGACAAACTGAATTTTACTTCATGGGGGGCCTGGGGACTAATCCTAACATCTGGGTTTATCTGCATAAATACTCCTATGTTAATGAATTATCATTATTTTATCACTATTTCCTATTGCCTATCCCAGACAAAGTATTGTCTGCTTCCAAGACTAAAACAGCAGCCAAACTATCAAAATAGGAGAAAGGTGGGGAAGCTGGCCTAGAGTATTTCTCATTGCTAATAAAGATTCTTGACTTCTCTGAAAAAAGTGGAATAAGAACAGGCAGTTGTGTGTGGCAGCTATTCAGTGAGTGGCAGTTATGAGAGTCTAGATTTCTTTAAAATACTCCAACATAGAGGGGTTATGTATCTGTGTGTGATAGGTTTGGTTTTGTTATTTTTGGTAGCGGGGTCAAACTCATGACCTTTTGCTTGCAAGGCACGCGCAGCGCCACTGAGCTAAATCCCCAGCCTCTGTGTGTGATAGTTTCAATGTTCACCTTTGGTCTGGTCTTCTGTGCTAATCAGGATCACATAGCTGGGAGTGCTGAGCTAGCATGGGAACAATCTTAATCAAAAGGCCAATTCTAGATACAGTTTCTACAAAATAGGTTTCAGATATCTTCAAGTCAGATAAATATTAAGGGCTTAGTTTATAGCATAAAAGATACTAGAAATAGTCTCTCATCAGTGAAATGAGTATCAAGATATGTGAAGTGGATAGACACGTGGTGGACATATCTACATTTGCATAAATGCAATAATAAGAATATGGCAAACCTAATAGCCTGAATCCTTCAGAATGGTAGCCTGGCTCACCAAATTAGTCTTTATCTGCTCATTATCTGAAACTATAAGCAGCTACCACAGTCAAAAATTGGTTAGGTTTTATTAATTTATATCTTGCAATAATCTTGTTTCATGTAACAATTTTGCAATGGTGATCAGGGAACTGTACTAAAAGCACGCAAATCAAATTGGTTACAATGTGCGGTTAACAAGATAAAATTACCCTACATTTCCTAATGTCAGAAAAAAATATCTAACATGCAAACATCTATCCTAAACATCAGTTTCTTGCCTCTGTCTCACACAGATATAATATATGAGCTATTTACTACTGAGAAAACAATTCTCACCAGTCGCTCTATGTTACTACAGTTCAGTTTTCCTACTGATTTTATAGTCATATGGCAATGTCTGGGTTTTTCAGCAAATTTTCTCAGATAGGGAAAGTAGGAATTACCACTCAGGCCCTATTTGTGTACCTTTTCCTTGTTCTGGTGGTTGGTCATTCAGAGGGATTCTTCTGGTGAAGTGAGGAGGCATGCATGATCACTTCTTGTTAGCTAATTGTAACCTTATTAATAAGCCTCTTCTTTTAACTTCTCTCACATTCACTCATTCCTACTCACAGACAGGGAACACAGAAAGCATGAAAAAGTATCCCTATGGCCACCAAAAACCAACGTGGTGTGACATAGGAGATAAAATAGGTGCAGCACCTTAGGTCTTCGCTGCTATTGGAGCCCATAAAATGGCAACCATTCGTGCCTTTGTATGGTCTTCTGTCATGTGGAATAGGACTGACTTATGTGATCAACAGAATACTGAAGAAATGATGGTGTGACCTCTGAAAATGGCCCATAAAAGGTATTGCAGATTTTGCTTTGATTCCTTGAATCATTTGCTCCATAGGAAGCCAATCACCATGAACTTTGGAGAGGCTTCCTTGAGCAGAACCAAAGTTGACCACTGGTAACCAGCACCAGCTGGCCAGCCAAGTCAGTGGAGCACTTTAGAAGCAGATTCTGCAGGCCCAGCCAAACCTTCAGAGGGCTGCAGCCCAGGCCAACACATAACTGCAATCTCCTGAAAGACCTCAGGCCCAAATCACCCAGCTAAATATGCTCTGGAAGTTTAGACTCTCAAAAGCTAAAAGACAATGACACTTCTTTTATTTAAGGCCATTACATTTGGGGGATACTTGTAACAATAAATACAGCTACTAAGCCATCAGTATTATCAACCCCATTTTCTTTTTCATTTATTCCTACTTTAGAGGTCTAAGAATGCAGAATACTGATTTTCTTATTAGACTCCTCTGTATCTAGAAATGGCCATGGACCATGTTGCCACTAATGAGACATAACTGGGAGACTATCATGGGAGTTTTCTTATTAAAGGACTGGATACACATAGCACCCTCTACTATGTTTCTGCTTTGAACATCATGATGTCCAGGGCTGATGCAGCTATCTTACAGCTTGAGATGCAGCAAATGTTAAGATAAAAGTTAATAGTAAAAGAGTTTAGAGTGATAGTAGAAAGCTTAGGTCCCTGATAATACATGGTGCCAACCTTCTTCCATCTTGGTCAGAAATTAAAATTAACCCCTTTTTAAAGCCTCTATTGGCTAGATTTTCTATTATAGTACATGTAGAACTGAGATGCAGATTTCTGAAACCAAGAGAGGTATTTTCAATAATAGACTCCTAAAGTATAGAAATGGCTGAATAGAAGAGACTGGACATGGTGCTGTGAGGTTCCACCTTTTCCGTCTTGGGAACACGGTTACCTGTGTAATGCACTGGTAAGGCATAGGTTTCCACTGTTGCCTGTCAGACACAGACAAACATCACTGAAAACAGATGAAGTGATAGAGGAAAAGGCAGAAA
This sequence comes from Heterocephalus glaber, assembly GCF_053883595.1. Taxonomy (NCBI): domain Eukaryota; kingdom Metazoa; phylum Chordata; class Mammalia; order Rodentia; family Bathyergidae; genus Heterocephalus; species Heterocephalus glaber. Next base: position 28,004,090 of record NW_028258381.1, read on the forward strand.
AATTGGTGTGACAGTTTCTTTTTCCAAGCATCCTCCTGTTTCTGAATGTTTCAGAAGGGTTAGGAAACCCACACAAGGAGGTAAATATCCTCTTTGGGTACTTTGGGGTGTGATGTCTCACACTGGTACACCACTGGCACACTAGGCAGGCATCTTCAGGGATTGTATATTTGGCTTCATATATTTAAATATCTTTGTATGAAATGAAATAAGAGCTTGAAAACAGGAGATTATTCTCTTTGGGGTTTTCTTCTGCATAAATAAATAAAAACCAGTTAACTTGGTATATTCTGACATATACTTTTCCCATTTAACCCATGAATGACAAATAAAAAATGGTACCTAGGCATAAGATCTCATGAAAGGTATTTCATTTTTTGACCTGATAATCAAATAACAATTGCTAGGAAAGCAACAGTAACCATATTTTAATCTCATACTGCTTTCAAGTGTATTATATAGGTTATTATGTCTATGCTGTACAATAACCCTGTGCGGTAAGTTTTATTAGTCCCTTAGCCAGATGGGAAAACTGAGGCTGTTGCAAAGTGGGCTCAGCATTGTGCTACAGAGCTTCTGCTCATATAATTATGCCCGAATGACTCCTCCTGTTTCTGCCTCCCACTTCTCCCCAACCCCACTCATATCCAATGAATTGCAAGATACTGATAACCATTTTGATTATTTCTCTCATTGGCTTTCCTTATGTGATTAGCCTAAGTAACTTCTCTCCTTTCTCTAACTCCTTCCCAGTGGCATTATAGCCAGGAACATCTTTCTCAAGCTCACATTTGTTCATGTTCCTCCACTACCATTATAATTAAGTCAAACGTCCTTGACATGACACATGTGCCTTCTGTGCGATTTCTCCATTCCTTGCTCCTCATTCTTATCTCACAACAGCTTACTGCTTTCACACCTTTCTATCTCCTCCTACTGCTCACTCTGTGTCCTACCACATGGAATTTCTCCAGGATCCTTATGCTTTTTCACCTCTGGGCTTTTTCAGCCAAAGTCTTTAACTTTGGTTTTGGCCTAGATAATTCTTTTTTTAAAATTTTTGTACCAGGTATTGAACTCAAGACCTTGCACTTGCAAGGCAGGCTGAGGCACCACTGAGCTAAATCCCCAGCCCCCAGTTTAGATAATTCTTGAACAGCCCACCTCCTGGACCTCAATTCTGACCTCCAGTTCTACATGAGATGGCCCCTCTTTGTGTTCTCAAAGCCTCTTGGGCCTCTATTGATCTGGGACTCCTTGCTGTGTGTTTGTCTCTGTCTCAGCTTGACTGAGTTAATATTTTTTACCATTGTGTTTGATATTCAAGATATGTTCAACTCATTTCAAAATGTTTGTACCTGATTTAAATATCCATCAAGGTACATCCCTTGGGAAGAGAGGACACTTTCTAAGAAACAAAAAGGGAGACTGTATTCTGTTCATTAATTTATACTGTATCTAACAACATAGTGTCAAAGCTATACCTCATCGGCATAGTGCATGCTGTCCACAATTATATAATTATAGATCACAATCAGCTAGTTACCCAGATGCAACAAAAAACCCAGGTACTTAGTAAAACTGTACTTATACATAAAATGACTTATTTCCCTCCTTGAAACACATTAGGTTTTGTCCTCATTTGGATGTATACGCATGTAGGCAATGTATATTTTACACATATGTTAATATGTAATTATATATTTGAAGATTATATATACACATATATAATTAAATACAGTTATTTAACAGAACATATTCCCCTTCAATCCTACAATCACAGCACCCTAATTCAAGTCCTCAAGTACTTTACTCTATCTTCTAAGCAGGCTATATTCAATCAAAAATTGCATTTCTTTTATAATATTTATTAAGATAACAAATTTATAAATTGAAAGACTCAGAGGCACATAGTTTAAAAGGCCAATACCATGGGAATAATGAAGTCAACACAGAAAACTAAGAAGATATGAACAGTTACAACTGATACAAGATTTTTAAAAGTTACATTCCCCCCAGTGAACACATCACAGGAATCATCCTTCAAAATTACCATGATAAAAAGTTATTTCCTTCAAAGAAAAATAATTCTTTCCACCTACTGAGCCTAGAAAATCCTATTTACAATTAACTGTCCTGTATTTCGCTAGTATTACGGCCTCCTCTATTCTGCCATTAAAAGTACTGAAAACTTTCTAGCTATTATATTTACAAATGCACATAATATTTATTAAATTTGCTCTTCATAGAGAACAACTGAATATAAACTTAAATCAAATCACAATACAAATGCTTTAGAGTCAAAAACACATTTTGTGGGGACAGGTGTTTGGAAAGAGGTGTATGCAGAAGTATGTTGTTTCTGTAGGATTACTAGGCCAATACGTCTGATAAAACCCAAGGTAGTCACAAAAACAGGTCTTTGTTGAAGAATAATTTTATTTCTGTTTTTACTGGACAAACTGGGCTTCTTCAGTCAACCTTTACCATACTGTATATTTTGGCAACAAACCAAAAGCATGCAAAGAAGCCAATAGTTCCTGTAAAAAGAAAGATCAAAACCTTATTATGGTATAACTGAAGTACAGGATTGTACTTGCTGTTCCTGTGATCTGCAGTTTTGAAAAGAAGTAATGTATTGCATATATTAAGAAATATACTGCAGTGAAGCCGCTGGTGAGGAATGAACGCTACTGCCAATGGTAATCCTCTGCACATAGGTGGAAATAACAAAGAAGTATAGTTGCTTCAGAACATGTAACAACCAAAATGATAAACACCAGAAACAGGAAGCTAAACATGTAATACATCTGGTGTGACCAAATGCTATTCAGAATGAAGAAAAGCTGTACAAAGATGCAGCCGAAGGGCAAAATCCCTCCCATGATAATACCAGGCAGGGGCTTTGTGTAGAAAGAGTGTTCAGGAATCTGACGTGGAATCTGATTGGTTCAAACTGGGTATTCAATGGCATTCTTCTTAAAACCAAAGTATGCACCAATAAATGTCAGAGGCACAGATATGCAGAACCAAAGGGCCAGTATGGCAGCCAATGTGCCAAAGGGAATGGCCACTGATGATCCTTCTCCCCAGAGGATGAGATTCATTATGAAGAAGTCAGCAAACACGATCCCAGGACAAAGAAATGATGTCAATAAAACATCTGTTTTCCACTTTTCACCTCCAAAAGACTTATAGAATCTTGTGGCAATGTAACCTGCAGGAGTACCCAGCAGCACCCACAGGGCCACAGCACACGTCATCAGCGCCCCTCTGTTGGCAGGGGACAAAAACTCCAGGCAGGCAAAAAATAGAGCCTCAAAAGTCATAATTAAAATGTGTCCCAGATCCTAGGAAGACTGACAGAAGCATCCCTTTTCTTGGAGGACAGAATATGTCACCATGAATTAGTTTTCAGCCAAATTCTTCCTGGGCATCCTCTGTAGAATCCATCTGATTGTATCTGGCAATGTCTTTATCTAGTGTCCCTAACATAATCATAGCCACCATTCCAGATAAGAACAGAACAATGATGAGGGAATTCATTATGCTAAACCACTGAATGTGGGTGTGAGTCATAGACTCCAGAATATAGTCCCATCTAGATGCCCATCTGATTTTTTTGTCTTCCTGGAAACTAACAGAATAGGTATAGGCAATTTTGATCTCCCCAGAGGCCTTGTTACTTATATTCATGGGAGGTCCGGAGCAGTCTGATTTATCTATATGGGTATATCTGAAGCTTTTTGTTTCAAGTTTAGCAGCCACCAATCTTGCTCCCATGGACCCCGTCTCAACAACATGATAGTATATTTTCTCATATTAATCCCATTCCCTTCTATCCTTTCCCCTAGCCCTCCCACTTCCTTCCCCTTTGCCCCTTTTCTTCCTATTTCACATTACCAATTATACATTTGAGTCCTTATTTACACTTTCAGTTTCTCACACCAGAGAAACTCTTTGGTATTTATACATGTGTGTCCTATTTATTTCACTTAAGAGTATCGCGTCAATGTGCATCCACTTAGCTATAAATGTCTCTAATTTCTCATTTTTTATGGCTGAGTAGTACTCCATTTTATAAAAAACCCACATTTTCTTTATCCAGTCTCCAGTTGATGGGCATTTGGGCTGTTTCCAAGTATGAGAAAATGGAAAAATAGGAATGAAATCTTTGTAAATAGGGAGGAATGGAGGGGTTGAAGGGAGGGCTGGGCAAGGGTGAAAAATAAGAACCAAGAGAGACTACGTAAAGGTGCAAATTTCCAATGATGAATGTCATTATATTGTATACCTAAAATGTACCAATGATTAGAATGAATAATCGATAACGCAAAATAGGAAGAAAATGTCCAAAGGGGTAGGGGTAGTGGGAGGGGCAGGGGAAAGGAAAGAAGGGAAAGGAAAAATGCTGAGAAATGGAAAAATGGAAATAAAGTCTTTGTAAATAGGGAAGGGTGGAGGGGGTGGAAAAAAATAAAAGGATATTTGATTGGTGAAAAAAAAACAAGACAGTATATTTTGATGTCAACGTGGTTGAAGATGTAAAATGTATCTCAAAGATCGGTTTTGCACATGAAAAAAAATATAATCCAGTTAATCCCCTCATATTTATTATGTGATAGGTGAATATAAAATAAATTTATGAATTGTATGTCCTCCATGTATGTGTGTTGAACTTCAGCCACAGACATTTTATGTTATACAATACTCTTCGGCTCTACAGAGTGCCCTTAAACAGAACCACACACTCCTCATAGAGAGTTTCATTCTTAAATTCTAAGAAAAAAAGGAAAGATGATTTTGAGGCAAGATTTAAGACTTAGTGGTTCAGGGGGAGTGATGGTGAGGAGATAGAGTGGTGTCCAAGAGGAAGAAACTAAATTATGAGAGGCTATGAGAGTAGAGAGTTGGAGCACAATGAAAGAGGCAGAGCACATAAGGAGTCTTCAAGAGAGATTTAGTACAGAGCAGTATTAGAATCTATATTGGTGAGAGTAACAAACATATCACTCAACAGAAAGCAAATCTGTGATTTAAGGGCAAAGATAAGGTGTTCTCTCATTACATAGAGTGCAGAAACCGAGAACTGAAAATGATCTGGAAGAAAAGATAACAGATATGGTAGACAGAGATTCGCAATTTAAATCTGTAAAAGAACAGAATTTTTAAAAGAAGAAACAAGGACAAATGGAACAAAAGCAGGATTTGTTACTGAAGTGATTTGTTATTTGTTATTGTTATATGTTACTAATCTCAACAGAGCTTGCAACATGTAGTTTAAAAGCAAATACTGACATTGTAAAAAAAAAAAAAAACAAAAAAAGGTAAAGTAATTTACAGTGACAGAAGGCAGGTTCCCAAGATCTGGGATGGAGAAGGCAGCATACAAAGGTGCATGAGGAAAACTGGAGGGGGAGGGTGAAATATTCTAATAGTTACGTAGTATTTGTATTCATTTGTCAAAACTCACCAAATTGCACACATGAAAAAGATGCATTTCATTGTGTGTAAACAATAGCTCAATGAAATTAATTTCTTTTTTTGGTACCGGGGATTGAACTCAGGACCTTGCACTTGCAAGGCAGGTGGCGGAACCACTGAGCTAAATCCCCAGCCCCTGAAATTGATTTTTATGAAAATATTTATTTAGAGATGATTGTACATTCACTTGTACTTGTAAGAAATAATTCAGAGATCCAGTGTAAGTTTCACCCAGTTTCCCTCATTGGAAACATCTTATAAAACCATAGTTCAATTTCAAAACCAGCACACCCACAATGATACATCATATCACCAGATGAGACCCAATCCCTTGCCCCCATTTTCATGCCCAGAAAGTTTCCTCACCTTGCTCTTTAATACTCAAACCCACTTCCCCCTTTAGTGTACCTTCTCCTTAAACTCTGGCAATCCATTAACCTAGCCGCCATTTTTACAACTTTGTCATTTCAAAATGTATATATCAAAGAAATCTTTTCATCTATGACATCCTAAGATTGGCTTATTTTCTTTTGGCATAATTTCCTGACTATCCATACAAGTTATTGCATGGGTCATAGTTTGTCTCTACCTATTGAATTATGTAGCTTGTCTTTTTACCCTTTCATAAAGTATTTCATTAAGAAAAGTTCTTAATTTTGATGAAATTCAATTTACCATCTTTCTCTGTGCTTTAATGTCAAGTCCAAGATATTTTTGTCTAATCTAAATACTGAAAACATCCTTGACTCCCATAATTTCTGATGAGAAAGCTCTTGGTGTGCAAATTGTTTTTCCTCTATAGGTGAAGTGTTATTTTTCTCTAATTTCTTTCAAGATATTTTTATCTCCAATTTTCAGAAGTATGATGTCTTTTGACATGGATATCTTTAGGGTTTTTCTTAGGATTGTCTCAACTTCTATCTACATGGAATTATCTTACCAAATTTTGGGAATTTTAACCACAACTTATCTCATATTTTTTCAACCCACCCTTCCCTATACTCCAATAACAAAAATGTAATATCCCACAAGTCCTATTTTTGTCCAATTATTTTCTCTCTGTTATCCCTTATGGTGATTTTTGTTCTGTCTTCAAGTTCATTGCTTTGTTCCCACCATTCTGCTGTTAAATCCATCCACTGAGTACTTTTGTTTTTTATTTTTATTTTTTATTGTATTTTTCAGTTCTAAAATATGCTCTTTTTATATTTTCTAGTTCTGTGCTGAGATTTTCTATTTCTTTACTATGATTTTTATTTTTTTTAAGCTAATTATTACTAATTGAAGAATTTTAATTACGGATGCATTAAAATATTTATCAGATAATTCTAGTATGTCTATCATCTCTGTTGCTTTTTTTTTTTTCTTTTGGTACCAGGGATTGAACTTGGGACCTTGAGCTTGCGAGGCAGGCAGTGGCACCACTGAGCTAAATCCCCAGCCCTCTGTTGCTTTTATTTAATGTCTTTTTTCATGAAATTTGAGATATTCTCTAAGTCAGTAGAACCACTCCATTATTGCCAAATGAGACTAAAAGACTAGCTCCCCCATTTGACCTTCATTGGCTGGACAGAGGGACCCCATCATGACTGCTGAGTTGTAGAGGCAGTTCTGGTTTCTCAGTTGTCCTCCACTAAGACCTCCATTATGATTTGGATATAAAATGTTCCCCAAAATCTCATGTGTTCAGAGCTGGGGCCCCTTATGTGTTCAGGTGATTGGATATGGAGTGCTATACTCAGTGGATTAATCCATGGATGAGTTCTTAGCCAAATGTGATGTTAGGAAGTGGAGTCTAGTTGGAAAAGGTGGGTCACTGGGGGTGTCCCTTTAGAGGGTGTATTTCTTGCTCTGGCTCTTCTTCCTGGGTGCCATGGGTTGAACAGATTTCCTTCAGCAGGCTCTTCCATCATGCCATTTCTGCTGGTGAGCCAGCTGACCATAATCAACATATTCACTACAGGGCCATAATTCATATTTCTGGCTGCCACATGCCTCTGAACCACCAGTGGTACATGCATGACTGTCCCATCAGCCAGCGTGGGACAGTTCCATTGGGTGATACAAGCCATGGATGGGACAGTCATGCATATATCTCCAATGGTTCAAGTTGATGGGAACATGTAACCCCTGAAACTGAGCCAAAATAAACCTCTCCTTAAGTTGCAGGTTTCAGGTATTTTGTCCCAGCAATGGGAAGGTTAATAAAACAATCTCCCTGAATAAAAGGGAAGAAAGAATATCTTTATTTTTCCTCTTGTGGCCTTCACTGACACCACTAAGGATGGAAATAGATGTCTTCATCCATTTTCAGTTTCTGTAACAGAATACCACAGACTGGGTAATTACAGAGAAAAAAAGATATTTGGCTCATAGTTCTGGAGCTGGAAGGTGCAAGACATAATGGCAGAATCTGCTAGGCATCCTGTGAGGACCTTCCTGCTGCATTATCCCATGAAAGAAGGTGAGAGGGAGAGAAAGAAAGGGGGCCAATTTTATAACCACTCATTCTTGCAGTAACTAGCCCATTCCTTTGAAAACAGCATTAATGTATCTGGTCACCTCTTTAAAGCTCCTCTCCCTAACACTGCCAATTAAATTTCACAATGTCAATTAAATTTTAACATGAGTTTTCCAGGGGCCAAACATACAGATCATAGCAGAAGTCCAGGATCCCTGAGTGGTCTCCAGCTAACTGATATGTGTGGCTCCCTATTTGACTTTCTTTGATATTACCTTCCCAGGGACTTTAAGCATCTCCCTGCCACCTGGCCAGACTAGAACTCCAAGTTCCCAATCTAGCCTTTGGCTAGGATGAAGCCATAGTTTTTTCAGTGGTGTTTGGCTACAGTAGAGCAATTATCTCTTAAAGATTTTTACCTCACTAGGCTTTCCCTTTCTTGGTTCTTTGGCTAGAAGGAGCTGGCTTTTCTTGGGGATTTGGTAGTCTGTGGCCCATTTTTGCTTCTGTGTTACCACTTTCTACACCTCCAAGCTCCAACTCAAAAAGAAAACCCAAAGACCTCACCATCATACTGCTTCTTGATCATGAGATCTCTAGCCTTAGCCAGCCTCCCTTTTCTCTTCACTATTCAAATCCTTCTTATGTTTCATTTATATATAATATCTAGGGGTCTTAGTTGTCCTTAGAAAAAGGAATAGAGGAAAATGCATTTATTCTATCTTTGTGGAAGCAGAAATCTCCAATGGTGACTGTTTTTAAAAGTAAACTCTCTGTTTCAGAAAATAAATCTATGCAAAGATCTACGAGTTAAAAGTATTTTGGCAAATATTTTAATTACATATAATAAATCTACAACTATCCATGTAAAAATTAAAAGGTTATCTGTGAAGGAATAAAACAAAAATTAGTATGAATGAAACAACAAATACCAGGAAACCATAAAATTCCAGAGTTGTTAGAAAATAGAAATAAAAAGTAAATTTCTGAACTCAGCCAAATTAGAATTCTCATGTGAAGACAACACAAAAGGATTCTAAAGTATGGAAAATTAGTGTATCAGTCACCCATATATATAATGTGAGTCAATTTAAGATTCATTGTGTTATGGTATGAAAGTTAATGTGTTAGAAACTTAATCTCAATGCAACAGTGCTGGGAAGTGGGGTCTAATAAGAGTTGATGAAGTCCTGGGACACAGCTTTCGTGATTAGATTCATGTCATTACTATGGAGTTGGTCAATTACCTGATTGTACTTTAAATGTGAACTTGGCCCTCTCTTGCCTGCTAGCTCCTTCTCCTTTCTTGCCTTTTTGCCCTCTGTCATAGGATGATGCCTCATGAAGGCTTTCAGCAAAGGACTTACCCACCTCTAGAACTGGAAGAAATAAATGTCTTTTCTTTATAAATAACCCACTCTTCAGTATTCTCTTATGGCACACATACTATTTATATTCTAAAACTTTGAGATTTAATTTAGGAACAAAGAAGTCTCAGTTATAAAGTTAACAAGGAGCATTGAAACCAAGGCTAAAAAATTACCCTGTGACTATACAGTGTTCCAATTTCACAGATATCAAGTGTACTTATATTCTAAACATTAGTCTTCTATTTTTTCTCTGGTTACTCACCACACTTGTTTTCCTATCTTATTAAAACCTTCAATACTTTCACCCATTTTATTTTCCTCATCAGTGTCTCTCCTTTCCATTGACAGTCCCTGATCCACCATGTTGACATTTCTCTTTACATTACTCCATTTCACCTACCCATTTCCTTCTGTTAAATCTGCCCAATAAACTTATGAATTTGGATCAAAGTAAATATCTGATACATCCTATTCTACACTAATGTTGCTGCATAGTGTTGGGGAGAATCACACAATCATGGAGAACATAAACTCATGACATCTAAAGTCAACTGGACACTCATCACTAAACCAAAATTACACGTAGTTTCCTTGGTTTGTTTTCCTTTTCCATTCCTCACAAGAAGCTTGTTCCCAAAGTCACTGGTCTTCCCACTACTCACTCACATCGTTCCTCATTCTTTGAAAACAACCTTGCTTATCTTTCCTCAGAAAAAAAGGGAAACCTACACATGAAACCCCTCAATATCCTATCATCTACCAAACAAACAAAAAACTTTCATTCATCTCCACCTATACCCTTCCTTCTTCCCATAAGTAAGAGCATTTCCCCTCCCCTCCAAGGCTCTTTTCCTCAAACTGTGCTTTGAATCCTATTCCCCTCATACTATGCTGGAGTCTCTATCCATCAGTTAGTTCTCATCTCAGTTATCAACCTCAATATTTATGCTTATTAGCAGGTCTATGCAAAAAATAAAGTATTAAGTTCAAAATAAATAAAAGATAATTCCCATATCCTTTGCTTGCATCTTATCTTCACCCTACCCTGCCCAGATTCTTTGAAGAGTTGTTTTTACCCTGCCTCCATTCCTTAGCCTTCCCCCATCCAGTGCAAAACACAAAATGCCTTTGGTCCCCATACTTTTTAAAGCATTTCTTTCTCCCCAGTGACTTCTGGAATGTGAAACCAATGGATACTTTTCTTCCCTTCTCTAACTTGACCTCTCTGTAACTCTCATCCTTCTGGAAAACTCCTTTCTTCTTTTCTTGTTGTTATTTTTGTTAGTACATGTTTGGAGTACATAGTGGTTACATTCCTAATGGGAAGTTGGTACATGTACATAACACATCTCAATTCTTTTTACATTTCCTTTCTTTCCCCTCCCACACATTGAAAGCATAATGTTAAGTGAAATCAGATATACAAATTTAAATTTCACATGTTTTCTCTTATATGACAAACTAAAAATATAAGTAAAGAGCAAAATAAAATATAGAAAATAGGAAGCAAGGAGATAGATCTTTTTCAAATAGGAAGAGGATCAAGTGAAAACCTTTTTCTTCTTGAAACATTGTTTTCACCCGGCTTTACTATTCCTAGGGTTTTGTAGTTTTTCTCTTCTCTCTGGCCAGTCTTTTTATTTATTTATTTTGTTTTTTGTATTGGGGGTTGAACCTAGGGTCTTCTCACTGAGATACATCCCCACCATTTTAAAAATTTTTACAATATAAGAAATTCAGCATCTTTCTAAATTATTAAATTGCTCAGGCTGGGCACGAACTTTCAACCCTCCTGCTTCAGATTCGCAGAATGCTGGAATTAGAGGTGTGCACCACCATGCCCCAGTGGCCAGATATTTTTAGTGTGCTTTGTGATATTTACTTTCTTTGTTATCCCCTTACATATAGGCATTCCTCAGGGTGTTCAACAATAGACTATTGATTAAATAATTGCAATATACATATAAGGAAAAATTAGCTAGCCATTTATAATTACGTTTATGAGAAAATAATGTCATAGAAAAAAAGCTTTCAATTAAGTTAAGATTATGAGCATCATGATCTAAGCTTAAATAAGAGATGTGTGTTCCAAGTCCTCCAGTGGAGGAAGTAGACAGTCCCATCAGATCATCCTCTACATAGAGCCTGAATCAGCTCCTTCTCTATGTTGATGGGACCCTCACCTAAGGCACCTTCATCTCCTACTCAGCCTATCATACTTATCATATCTAAATTGTTCTATCCACCTCTAGGTTTCCTTCTTATAATTCCTTTTCCAGGCATCAGCTGGAAATTTCCTTATAAAAGTACAAATTTAAGTACTATATACTGCTTAAAATTTTCTAGTTGTTTTCTGCTGCACATGAAGAAATACGCAGGGTTTTTATCTTGGCCCATAAGGCTCCATATGAAGTTACCTCTGTCTATCTGAACCACTTCTAGTAATGCTGGCCTTCTCTGAGAATGCCAAAGTAATTCTCACATCTAAGTCTGAATTGGTTATTCCTCTACCCGGAAAGTTCTTTATAGGTAAAGTTCCTTCTTATGCTCTAAGCCTCAAATGAGTTCTCAAAGTGATCTTCTTTGCAAACACAATCCAGTGTAGCATCCTTTTCGTAGATGGTTTTTCAATTCCTTCTCTGCATCCTTTCTTACTTTTTCCTTGGTCCTTTCCTTTCCCTCTCTTTTCTTCTCTCCCTCCCTCCTTTCTTACTTTCTTACTATTTTCTGCATTTACATACTTATCAGTATATAAATAGATAATACCAAAACTGATTGAGTTAAATACCAAGAGATTTCATATAAACCTCTCCCACTTTGCAAAAGCCCAACAATGTGGAAGGGAGTAATGCCACCTATAGCTTCAGAGATATGCCTCACTTGGCGTGAGCCATTCAGATTTCCTCCAACCCTCATCATCATTATTGGTTTGTGAACGGACATGTAAACCAAGTTCAAAGCTGTCCACACCCAATGATTAACAGGGATAAGCAATGTCCTCCAAAGACCCAGTCAGACTGAAACAGAATACGCTGTTTCTCCTCTGGAGGTGGCTGAAGAAGCATGAAGCCCTGATTCCTGCCAGTGGCAGTTTGGTGACCTTGAAGGAAACCATCTGAGAACAAAAACACATTGAGAACAGATAGTCAGAGTCAAAGCCCTATTTCATCACATACAGAGCCTGCATGATGCAGAATCTTTCAGTGACATAGTCAATAAATTGGTAGTTTCATCCCTGGCTGCCTATTCAATTCTTCTGAGAAGTTTTGATACCTGAAACTCAGCTCCAGAGATTTCCACTTAAAGAAGTCTGGGTTGGATCATCACATTTATATTCCCTGAATGCTCCCTAGGTGATTTTAGCAAGTCTCCAGTTAGAGAGAAACTGCAATAAATCCTTTTAATTGTTTTTTTAAATTCTTTTATTGATACATTTTAGGTATACAACACAATTTCATTTCTCATTGGGAACGTGTACCTTTACATGATGCATCTTAGTTCTTATTTTTTCTGCATTCCTAGCCCTCCCTTCACCCCCTCCACCGTTTCCTATTTACAAAGACTTTATTTCCATTTTTTACATTTCTCATCATTTTTCCTTTCCCTTCTTTCCTTTCCCCTGCCCCTCCCACTGCCCCTACCCCTTTGGACCTTTTCTTCCTATATTGCATTATCAATTATTCATTCTAATCATTGGTACATTTTAGGTATACAATATAATCACATTCATGGTTGGAAATTTGCACCTTTACATAGCCTCTCTTGGTTCTTATTTTTCACCCTTGTCCAGCCCTCCCTTCAAGCCCTCCATTCTTCCCTATTTACAAAGATTTTGTTCCTATTTTTCCATTTTCTCATACTAATTCCATATCCTTCTTTCCGTTCCCCTACCCCGCACACTTCTTTCCTCCTTGCCCCTTTTCTTCCTATTTCACATTATCTATTATACATTTTAGTCTTTACTTACACTTTCAGTTTCTCACACCAGAGAAACTATTTGGTATTTATACATGTGTGTCCTATTTATTTCACTTAAAAGTATCGCATCAGTGTGCATCCATTTATCTATAAATGTCTCTAATTTCTCATTTTTTATGACTGAGTAGTACCCCATTTATGAAAAAAACCCACATTTTCTTGATCCAGTCTCCAGTTGATGGCCATTTGTGATGTTTCCGAGTTTCAGCTATCACAAACTGTGCTGCTATGAACATGGGTGCACATATATCACTGTGGTATGATTCTTTTAATTCTTTGGGGAAGATCCTCAACAGTGGAATAGTGGGGTCAAATGGCACTTCCAGTCCTAGTTCTTTGAGGTATCTCCATACTGATTTCCACAGTGGTTGCACCAGTCTACACTCCCACCAGCAATGGAGAAGGGTTCCTCTTTCCCCAGAGCCCCACCAGCATTTGTTATTGGTTGATTTCATGATAGCACCCATTCTTTCTGGTGTGAGGTGGAATCTCAGCATTGTTTTCATTTGCGTCTCTCGAATGACCAGTGATGTTGAACATTTTTTCATGTATTTATTTGACATTTCTACTTCTTTGTCGGAGAAATGTCTGTTCATTTCAGATGCCCATTTTTGGATTGGGTCTTTAAATTTGGGAGGTCTGATCTTTTGAAGTTCTTTATAGATTCGAGATAGTGGACCTTTGTCTGAGGAAAAGCAGGTGAAGATTTTTTCCCACATTGTGGGTTGTCTCCTCACACTGCTGGTGGTTTCTCTTGCTGTGCAGAAGCCTTTTAATAAGAAGAGATCCCATTTGTTGATTGTTTGTGCTAGTTCACGGGCAACTGAGGTTTTGTTCATAAAAGCTTTTCCTACACCGATGTCTTCAAGAGTTCTACCTAACCTCTGTTCCAACTGGTTCAGAGTTCCTATTTTAATATTTAGATCTTTAATCCATTTTGATTTTAGTTTAGGGCATGGTGAGAGATATAGGTCTAGTTTTAATCTTTGGCAAGTTGAAACCCAATTTTTCCAGCACCATTTATTAAAGAGGCTCTTTTTCCTCCAGTGAGGGTGTTTGGCTCCTTTGTTGAAGATGAGATGGCTGAGTGTGACTGGTGCTGCTTCTGCATCTTCTAATCTGTTCCACTGGTCCTCAGGTCTGTTTCTTTCCCAGTACCATGCTGTTTTTATCAGAGTAGCTTTGTAGTAGAGTTGCAGGTTGGGGATTGTGATACCCCCTGCCATGTCTCTGTTACCTAGAATTGCTTTTGCTCTTCTGGGTCTCTTCTTGTTCCAAATGAATTTTTGGATTGTTTTCTCAAGGTCTATGAAGTATGTGGCTGGGATCTCAATTGGAATTGCACTGAATCTATATAGCAGGTTTGGAAGTATGGCCATTTTCACTCTATTAATCCTTCCTACCCAGGAGCAGGGGATGTCTTTCCATTTTCTGATATCATCTTCAATCTCTCTTTTCAGAGTGCCATAGTTTTCAGAGAAGAGGTCTTTGATTTCTTTCATTAGGTTGATTCCTAGGTATTTCAGTTTTTTGGATGCTATTGTGAAAGGAATTGTTTGTCCTATTTCTCTCTCAGTGAGTCTGTCATTCGTGTAGAGGAAAGCTATTGATTTTTGTGTGTTGACCTTGTAACCAGCTACTTGACTGAACTTGGTTATTAAGTCTAGAAGACTTTTGGTGGAGTTCTTGGGGTCTTCTATATAGAGTATCATGGCATCTGCAAAGAATGACAGTTTGACTTCTTCATTTCCTATCTTTATTCCTTTTATTTCTTTCTCTTGTCCAATTGTCATGGCTAATGTTTCCAAAACTATATTGAACAAGAGTGGTGATAGTGGACATCCTTGTCTTGTTCCTGATTTTAGTGTGAAAGATTTCAGTTTTCGACCATTTAGTATGATACTGGCTGTTGGGTTTTCATAGATGGCTTTTATCAATTTGAGGTAGAGACCATCCATTCCAATTTTTGTAGGGTTTTTATCATAAATGCATGTTGGATTTTGTCAAATGCTTTTTCTGCATCTATTGAGATAATCATATGGTTTTTGTCCCTGGCTCTATTGATATGGTGTATTACAGTGATTGATTTTCATACATTGAACCATCTCTGCATCCCTGGGATGAATCCCACATGATCGGGGTCTATGATCTTCTTGATGATCTTCTGCATTCTGTTTGCCAGTATCTTATTAAGGATTTTTGCATCTATGTTCATTAGTGAGATTGGCCTATAGTTCTCTTTTTCAGTTGGGTCTTTTTCTGCTTTGGGGATCAAGGTGATGCTTGCTTCCAGGAATGAATTTGGGAGGATTGCTTCCCTTTCAATTTCATTGAAGAGTTTAAACAGTAGCGGCATCAGTTTCTCTCTAAATGTCTTGTAGAATTCAGCAGTGAAGCCATCAGGGCCCGGGCTTTTCTGAGTTGATAAGTTTTTCATTACATTTTCAATTTCAATGGTTGATATTGGGTTGTTCAGAATTTTTAGGTCTTCTTCATTAAACTTTGGTAATTCATATGTATCTAGGAATCTGTCCATTTCTTCTGTGTTGTCCATCTTATTGGCATATAAGTTCTGGAAGTAGGTATTGATGATCCTCTGGATTTCTGCTGGGTCTGTTGTAATTTCACCCTTTTCATTCCTAATTGCATGGATTTGGGCCTTTTCTTTCCTTTTTCTAACAAGGTTGGCTAAGGTTTGTCAATTTTGTTGATTCTTTCAAAGAACCAACTCTTGGCTTCATTGATTTTTTGTATCGTTCTCTTAGTCTCCATTGCACTGATTTCTCCTCTGATCTTTATAACTTCCTCCCTTGTGTGCTCTTCTTTTTCTAGAAGCTTGAGGTGCAGCATCAGGTTGTTTAATTGGGCTCGTTCTGTTTTCCTAACATGCATATTCACTGCTATGAATTTCCCTCGTAAGACTGCTTTCATTGTGTCCCATAGATTTTGATATGTTGTACTGTCAATGTCACTTAATTGAAGGAACTGTCTGGCTTCTTCTTTAATTTCCTCTGTGACCCATTGGTTATTCAGAAGTGTGTTGTTCAATTTTCACATGTTTATGAAATTTTTCCAGTTTCTTTTGCTATGGATCTCCAATTTCATCACACTATGGTCTGATAATATACAGGGGATAACTTTAATTCCTTTGCACTTACTTAAGCATGTTCTATGTGTGAGTATGTGGTCTATTTTGGAGAATGACCCATGTGCAGCTGAGAAGAATGTGTATTCTGATTTTGTGGGGTGGAAGATTCTGTAAACATCTGTTAAGTTCATTTGTTCAAGAGTTCGATTGAGTTCTAGTATTTCATTACTTATTTTTAGTCTAGTTGATCTATCTATTTGTGACAGTGGGGTGTTGAGGTCCCCCACTACAATTGTATTAGTGCATATATGACTTTTCATGTCCGTTAGTATTTGTTTTATATAGTTGGGTGCACTAGTGTTTGGTGCATAGATATTTATGATTGTCATCTCTTCCTAATGGATTCCTCCCTTTACGAGGATGTAGTGTCCTTCTTTGTCTCTCTTAATCAATGTTAGTTTGAAATCTACTTGATCTGCAAAGAGGATAGCTACTCCTGCTTTTTTGGGGGTTCCTGTCGCATGGAGTATTGTTTTCCACCCTTTAACTTTCAGTCTATGAGTTTCCTTTTGAATTAAATGTGTTTCTTGTATGCAGCATATTGTTGGATCTTGCTTCTTGACCCATTCTGCCAGTCTATTTCTTTTGATTGGTGAATTGAGACCATTAACATTGATGGTTATAACTGAAACGTATTGACTTGTCATTGCCATGACTTTTTCTTTTTGTTGGGTTCTCCCCTTTACATTTAATTTCTTGTCATGCCAGATGGGTTCATTCTGCTTTGCTTCCTGGGGTTGTGATCCTCAATGTCTGTTCCTAGGATATTGTGTAAAATTCTTTGGAGTGCTGGTTTGGTATTCACGAAATTCCTAAGGTGCTCTTTGTCATGAAAGTATCTTATTTCTCCATCAATTTTGAAAGGTAGTTTTGCAGGGTACATCAATCTGGGTTGGAGGCTGTTTTCTTTTAGGGCTTGGAATATGTCACTCCAAGCTCTTCTTGCCTTGATGGTTTGTGTTGCAAAGTCTGCTGTGATTCTCATGGGCTTTCCTTTGTATGTGATTTGTTTCTTTTCTCTGTCTGCTTGTAGAACTTTGTTCTTCTCTTGAGTTTCTGGAATCTTAACAATTATATGCCTATGTGTAGATTTTTTTTGATCAAGGCTATTTTGAGTCCTATATGCCTCACTTATCTGTATGTCAAGTTCTTTTCCCCTGTTTGGGAAGTTTTCTGCCATTATTTCTGTGAAGAGATTTTTCATGTCATCTCCACTGTCTCCTGTTTCTTCATTGAGCCTGATCAGTCTTATGTTATTATTCTTTGCATCATCTAGCAGATGCTGGATTGATTTCTCATGGTCCCTTATAATTTTGAAGCAATTTTTCTTTTCCTGGTCACTAATTGCAATCTTATCTGAAATTCTGTCCTCACATTGGCTCATTCTGCTATGTAGACTTTCAATGGAGTTTTTCATGTCCTGGAAATCTATTTGAATCTGTTTTATGGATTCCATTTGTTTCTTATGTTGGGATTCCATCATGTTCCTGAGCTCCTCTCTAGATTTATTAATCATGTCTTGTACTAGGGGCACAATTTCTCCTGTTATCTGAGAAATTATTTCTGATTTCATTTTTTCCAGATCCCCTTTTGTTGCCATTTCAGTGGGTCCAGGTGGTTGAGTATCAGAGTGTTCCATCTCCTTTCCCTTTGGGGTTGCTGTAGGTGATCTGGAAGTCTGGTTTTGAGACTTATTTATATGTTTTCTCATTTCCACTGGGGTGGGAGGCTGTTAGCGCCTGCACGAATTACCTCCTCTGAGCTGGGTGAGGTCGGACAGGGGCCAGGAGCAGTGGTAGGGATGGTGACCCAAAAGCCCTTTCCTGTGGCCTGGGAGTAGCGGGAGGGATGGTGGCCGGGAAACCCCTTCCTCTGGACCAGGAGCAGTGGGATGGTGGCTCAGAAGCCTGTCCCTCTGGGCTAGGAGCTGTGGGACCAAAGGTGGCCCAAAAGCCCCTTCCTCTGGACCAGGAGCAGTGGTACGATGACTCAGAAGCCCCTACCTCTGGGACGGGAATAGCAGGACTCATTTCCTTGATCTGGTGGTCTGGTGTCCTCTGCAACTTTGTAGTGTGGAACCAGGTTGCTGCCTGTCTGCAGCGTGGTGATTCGGTGTCTTCTGCAGGACTCAGGACCTTGGTAGGGCATGCACAGACTTTCCTGTCTGTAGCAGGCTGATTTGGTGTGTTCTGTGCAACTCAGGACCTCAGTAGGCCATGAGCAGACCTGCCTGTGTGCAGTGGGGGTGATTTGGAGTCTTCCGCGTGACTCATGACCTCAGTAGGGCGTGCACAAACCTGCCTATCTGCAGCAGGCTGATTTGGCGTATTCTGTGTGACTTAGGACCTCGGTAGGGCATGCCCCATCATTATTTCTTAATGGGTTGAATGTGAGGCATTGGAAAAGAAAAAACCTAAGAATTTTCCTTGGGTTTTACCTGGAAAATCTGGGCCTTTGATGGGACCATTTGCTCCAAAGGGAAAATTTTGCTTTGGGGTAAGGAGAAAATACTTTTAGAAAAGAACAAATAACTGTGTTTTGTCTGTTAGTTTTGAAATACCTATCTAGAAACCCAATAGAGATGTAAGAGACTCAAACTGGATAAGACCACCAAACCAGAGAACATGGCTGAAGTATCTACAACATGGCAGAAAACAAGACGCCAGCAAAGGAGAGAGAGAAGGAGGAAATCCAAGAGGATGTTGTGCTGCAGGAACCCAGAAAAGACAGTTGTCTAAGAAGGAAGGCTGAACCATGGATGCTGCTGAGATGCTGGGTCTCTGTAGGAGAGACTGCATCGATGAGACACTGATCATTAGTTATCTTCATACCAGCTGCTTTAGTGAAGCTTGAGGGGTCAGATGCCAATTTCAGTATATTGAGAAAAAAGTGAGAGGTGAAAAATAAGAACAATAAAGGTAAATAATATGCTCATATTTTTCTATGAAAAAGAGCCAAAAGTGTGATAGCACTTGAAAGGTGCATCATAAGAGGATTCTGATTTTGTTTTAAAATTAGTGATATTTCCGTATGTTTGTTTGCCAGTGGGAATGACCAGATAGACAGGAGAAAAGACAAGGCATCATGGTAAGAGCCAAATCCTTCAGAAAGCACAAGAGATGAGATCTAAGAAAAAAGTGAAGAGGTTGGTTTTAGGAAAAAGAATTACTTTCCACTGTAACAAAATGAGTGGTGGGAAATAATAGTTCCTGTCAGTGAAGGATTTTTTTGCTAGTAATGGCAGCTTAATAGACACAGGTGTGGCATAAGTAAATGTTAGGTTTTGACCAGACTTGGGGGTTTGCCAGTGAAGAACAATGAAAGGAGATAGGCACAAGGAATGTGAGATTAGGGGAAGGTTGTAGATGGGCAATGGGCCCAGCTTGATAGGGTGGAAACAATAGTTCAAGGATAAGGGCAAGTAACTGGACAGAGGTACATGTAATGAAGAGGGGGAGAATTCTTGGAAGGGCAGAGCCAGAGCAAGTGAGGTAGAAATATAGAAAGTGATTATCAAAGACTAGGTCATTTTTTCAAGTCAAGTTTTCCAAAATGGCATAATTATCAGTGATTAGAACATGTAAGATAGTTGTGCCTGTGTGAGCTGCCAAGATGTGATAGTAGGGAAGATCCTCAAAGCTAAAGAAGTTAGAGAACTGAGGAGACTGAGTATTGTTTAAATTATCAGCTTGCAAGTGGAAATTTCCAAGAATGAAAGGAAAAGCAGTCAAGAGTGAGAGAATGACTCAAATGGTGACATTTTCAAAAAATAAGAGAGGCCCAGAGACCAATAGATGGCAACAAGGAGAGCTTAAGGCAGTAAAGTCTCATCTCTTGGACATAAAAGATGGATGGAAGAAAGACAATTTGGGAGCAGAGAAGAGGAAAAAGTGATGCCTTTCTGGCCTTCCAGCCCTGAGATAAGAAGAAAACAATATCATTTGACAGAATTTAGAAGAGGTAGCATTATCAGAGGACAGCCAGGCTCTACTTAGACCAAAAAAGAAAAGAGAACTGTTGAAGTAAAAGTTGAAGCTGGAAGGGCTATGAATGCTGAGAGACGATGGTGGGGAGGCCTGAAGACTGTTGTGATTTAGATCTAGAACTGGTCTTGAGTTTGCTTACTAAGTAACTGGCATGCTCACAGAGTTGCTCCTGAGCATCAAAGTCCAGAGAATGTGGTCCAGTCTCTGCATAAAGGGGCTTAATATCGGAGCACTAGGCTATGAGTCAAGATTTATGTGTGTGTTATGTTACATTTGTGAATGCCATCCTATGAAAGATAGCTAGCTGTCTACAAGGTCTATCTTCCCCTTCCTTACTGAATAATCATGGACTACATTCCCCAGCTAAAATTTCATCCATGCCCCATGTAATTAGGTGGAGGCACATGACCAAGATCTGGCCAATGGAATGTGAAAAGGAGTCATGGATGCCACTTCCAGACTAGTGCATCAAAAGTACCCATCGTTCCTGTCTTACTACTCTCACTGTCTGGGTATCAAAGATCAGGGTGATGCTGCAGGCCTTATCAAATGTAGGAGAGATTCTCTCAGCCTAAATGAGCAATTCTCTCAGTTAGTAGACTTTAAGTGAAAGGAGGAAACATGTTGAGAAAGCCATTAAAATATTGGAGTTTATTTGTTATAGGATTTAATGTTTAACCAATATTACCTCTATCTTGTGTCACATAATTAGAGCTGGAAATCTCATCCTCATTTTTTTTTAAAGTATTAAGATGTAATGGCTATACCCACCAACCAATACTCAACACTACTTCCCTAGTTTACTTGAGAAGACTAAACGGAGAAGTAAGTTGTTGTCTTGGAAGTACATTGTATCTAGCAGACAGTCATGGTGCCCTTCAGCCAAGGCAAAAGGATCCAGGAAGCCCTCAGAGAGTAAGTCCCTGATGGAAATTGGGATTGCACACAAAAAGAATAGATTGGCACCCAGTGCCAAAGAGCAGAGCCACCCTGAGTTCAGAGGAGGTGAACCTTCTGGGCCACCATACCACTATCCCCAGTGCCGAGGAGTAAAGCTACCATCAGAGCAGAGAAGGTGAACCTTCCTGGGAGCTGTACCACCAGCCCAAGCACCAAAGAGGTGAGCCATGCAGGCACCAAAAGCACACATCCCTTCGCCTCATTGCCCGCAATGAAATGAGAGCACACTTAAACAAGTTGGAGAACCAGACTCCAAGATCATCTAAAGCAATCACAAAAGGAAACAAGATGAAACAATCTGATATGCAACCACCTGCACTCCCTGAACTGGTAATAAAAGAGGATCTGGAAAAAATGAAATCAGAAATAATTTCTCACATCACAGCAGACATTGTGGCCACAGTGCAACATGATTAATAAGTCTAGAGAGGTCACAGATTAAAATAATAGAGGAGATGAGGAACATGATGGAATCCCAATATAGGAAAAAAATGGAATCCATAAAACAGATGCAAACATACTTCTAGGAGATTAAAAAGTCCATTGAAAGACTATGCAGAAGAATGAGCCAGTGTGAGGACAGAATTTTAGATAAAGAAGATAAGATTTCAATTAGTGACCAAGAAAAGAAAAATTGCTTTAAAAAAGTAAGGGACCATGAGAAGTCAATCCAGCAGATGCTAGATGATGCAAAGAAGAATAACATAAGACTGATCAGAGTCAATGAAGAAACAGGAGAGAGTGCAGATGACATAAAAAAAAAACTCTTTTCAGCTGCACCTGGGTCATTTTCCAAAAGAGACCACATAATTGCTCATAGAACATGCTTAAGTAAGTGCAAAGGAATTGAAGTTATCCCCTGTATATTATCAGACAATAGTGCAAAGAAATTGGAGATCAATAGCAAAAGAAACAGTAAAAATTTCACAAACACATGGAAACTACACAACACACTTCTGAATAACCAATGGGTCACAAAAGAAATTAAAGAAGAAATCAGACAGTTCCTTCAATTAAATGACAATGACAATACAACATATCAATTTATGAGACACAATGAAAGCAGTCTTACAAGGGAAATTCATAGCAGTGAATAAGCATATTAGGAAAACAGAGTGAGCCCAATTAAACAACCTGATGCTGAACCTCAAGTTTCTAGAAAAAGAAAAAGAGCAGGACAAACCCAAAGCTCATACAAGGGAGGAAGTTATAAAGATCAGAGGAGAAATCAATGCAATGGAGATTGAGAGAATGATACAAAAAAATCAATGAAGCCAAGAGTTGGCTCTTTGAAAGAATAAACAAAATTGACAAACCCTTAGCCAACCTTATCAGAAAAAAGGAAAGAAATGGCCCAAATCCATGCAATTAGGAATGAAAAGGGTGAAATTACAACAGACCCAGCAGAAATCCAGAGGATCATCAATACCTTCTTCATGAACCTAGACGCCAAAAAGATGGACAACACAGAAGAAATGGACAGATTCCTAGATACATATGAATTACCAAAGTTGAACAAAGAAGACCTAAAAATTCTGAACAACCCAATATCAATCAATGAAATTGAAAACATAATTATACACTTACCAACTACGAAAAGTCCAGCCCCGATGGCTTGACTGCAGAATTCCACAAGACATTTAGAGAAGAACTACTGTCACTACTGTTTAAACTCTTCAATGAAATTGAAAGGGAAGCAATACTCTCAAATTCATTCTTGGAAGCAAGCATCACCTTGATCCCCAAAGCAGAGAAAGACCCAACTGAAAAAGAGAACTATAGGCCAATCTCACTAATGAACATAGAGGGAAAAATCCTTAATAGGATACTGGCAATTACAACACAGAAGATCATCAAGAAGATCATACACCCTGATTGAGTGGGATTCATCCCAGGCATTCAGGGATAGTACAACGTACCAAATCAATAAATGTAATATATTACATCAAGAGAGCCAAGGACAAAAGAATATGATCATCTCAATAGATGCAGAAAAAGCATTTGACAAAACCCAACATTCATTTATGATAAAAACCCTACACAAAATGGGAATAGATGGTCTCTACCTCAATCTGATAAAAGTCATCTATGAAAAACCAACAGCCAATATTATATTAAATGGTCAAAAACTGAAATCCTTCACACTAAACTCAGGAACAAGACAAGGATGTTCTCTGTCACTACTCCTGTTCAATATAGGCCTAGAAACATTAGCCACAGCAATTAGACAAGAGAAAGAAATAAAAGGAATAAAGACAGGAAATGAAGTCAAATTGTCATTATTTACAGATGACATGGTACTCTAGACAGAAGACCCCAAGAACTCCACCAAAAGTCTTCTAGACTTAATAACCAAATGCAGTAAAGTAGCTGGATACACGTTCAACACACAAAAATGACTAGCTTTCCTCTACAAAAAACTGAAATACCTAGCAATCAACCTAATGAAAGAAATCAAAGACCTCTTCTCTGAAATCTATAACACTCTGAAAAGAGAGATTGAAGATGATATCAGAAAATGGAAAGACACCCCTTGCTCCTGGGTTGGAAGAATCAACATAGTGAAAATGGCCATACTTCCAAAACTGCTATATAGATTCAATGCAATCCCAATTGAAATTCCAGCAGCATACTTCACAGATCTAGAGAAAACAATTCAAAAATTCATTTGGAACAAGAAGAGACCTAGAATAGTAAAAGAGGCAACAGAGACATTGCAGAGGATACCACAACACCCAACTTGAAACTATACTACAAAGCTACTGTGATTAAAACAGCATGGTACTGGCAAAGAAACAGACCTGAGGCCCAGTGGAACAGATCAGAAAATGCCGAAACAACTCCAGACACACTCAGTGACCTCATCTTCCACAAGGAGCCATACACCCTCACTGGATCAATGATAGCCTCTTTAATAAATGGTGCTGGAAAAATTGGGTTTCAACTTGCCAAAGATTAAAACTAGAACTTTATCTCTCACCATACAATAAACTAAAGTCAAAATGGAATAAACATCTAAATATTAAAACAGAAATGCTGAATCAGCTGGAACAGAGGTTAGGTAGAACTCTTGAAGACGTTGGTGTAGAAAAAGATTTTATGAACAAAACCTCAGTTGTCCGTGAACTAGCACAATCAAAACTGTGATCTCTTCTTATTAAATAGTTTCTACACAGCAAGAGAAACCACCATCAGTGTGAAGAGACAACCCTCAATGTGGGAAAAAATTTTCACGTGCTCTTCCTCAGACAAAGGTGTACTATCTAGAATCTATAAAGAACTTAAAAAAATCAGACCTCCCAAACTTAAAGATCCAATTCAAAAATGGGCATCTGAAATGAACAGACATTTCTCAAACAAAGAAGTAGAAATAGAAAATTAACATATGAAAAAATGTTCAACATCACTGGTCATTTAAGAGATGTAAAGGAAAACAACACTGAGATTTAACCTCACACCAGAAAGAATGGCTGCTATCAAGAAATCAACCAATAACAACTGCTGATGGGGCTGTGGGGAAAGAGGAACACTGCTCCACTGCTGGTGGGAGTGTAGACTGGTGCAACCACTGTGGAAATCAGTATGGAGATAGCTCAAAGAACTAGGACTGGAAGTCCCATTTGACCCAGCCATTCCCCTCCTGGGTATCTTCCCCAAAGAATTAAAAGAATCATACCACAGTGATATATGTGCACCCATGTTCATAGCAGCACAGTTTGAAATAGCTAAAACTTGGAAGCAGCCCAATTGCCCATCAACTGGAGACTGGATAAAGAAAATGTGGTTTTTTTTTTAATGGAGTACTATTCAGCCATAAAAAATGAGAAATTAGAGACATTTATAGCTAAATGGATGCACATTGAGGTGATACTCTTAAGTGAAATAAATAGGACACATATGTGTAAATACCAAGTAATTTCTCTAGTGTGAGAAACTGAAAGTGTAATAAGGACTAAAAGGTATAATAGATACTACGAAATAAGAAGAAAATTTAGCTCAGTGGTTTAGCTGCCTGCTGTGCAAGCACAAGGAACCAAGTTCGATCCCCAGTACCAAAAAAGAAAAATAAATGGGGCAAAGGGAAAGGGGAAGTGAGAGAGGTAGGGGAAAGTAAAGAGGGGAAAGGAATTAATATGAGAAAATGAAAAAATGGAAACAAAATGTTTGCAAATAGGGGGGGTGGAGGGCAGGGGAAGGGTTCAAAATAGGAACCAAGAGAGATCATGTAAAGGTGCAAATTTCCAATGATGAATGTCATTATATTTTATACCTAAAATGTACCAATAAAATTAATTAAAAGTAAAAAAAAGAATAGACTGGCTTCTGTCTCCTGAAACCCCCCCCACACACACACACACACTTTTCAGGTAAGTTACAGTCCCACTCTGGTAACTAGCCTCATATATGGACCCAATAATCCCAATTTCCTGATATTCATATCCTGTATATAGTCCATTTTTACAATGAATTAGGGCTATTCTTTGTGAATAACTAATACTACAGAAGTAATAGTATGTGATTCTGAGCTGAGTCACATAAATAAAAAGTATGCAGCCTTTGACTTGGTCTCTTGAATCACTCATCCTGGAAGGAGTCAGGGTCCTATTAATAGACACACATGGAGAGGGACCATGACCTTCCACCTATAGCCAGCAGCAATGTGTCAAGCATGTAGGTGAGCTACCTTGGCAGCACACCCTCTAGCCTCAAGGAATTTTTCAGATGATTAAAGCTCTAGATGACATCTATCACTTACCGAGGAACCCTTAAATAGAACTTTCCAGTGAACACTCTCCAAAGTTCCTGACTCACAAAAACTATGATATAATAAATTGTTGTTGGATTGACCACAGTGTTGGGGGGGAGTGATATCTTCTACAGCCCTAGATAACTATGGTCAGAGAAAGTCTACCTAACCTGCTCCTTGAAATGTAGGTATATTCATAAACAGACTTCAGTGTCTACCCCTAGGCAAGAAATTCCTAGAAGTGAAAACCTCACTGGAATAGCCAGGCCAATAGGACTTGTAAAGATGAATATGGAAGTGTTTCTAGGAACAATAGGCAAGCCAAATTTGACACCAACCTAGTTGCACAGGACCCACCAAGGACATAGAAGACATTTTTCTGCAGGTTTCTTGTCATATGAAATTAATCACAGAAGTTAAAAGCCCTGAAAAAATCAGAGAACTATGCAAACTCCTCCAAGATAAGCATCACACTATTTCATCTAGTGAGGGATGTGGACGTTTATGGCTGGCAGTGCCAAAGAAAGACTGAAACACTTTCCCTGTGAAATAGTACTCACAAAAAGAGGGGCTAATATAATTTTAAATCTATCCCAGGAAAATTCTTCACCTAATCAGAGCCACTAGCACCAGACACAACTTGATCTAAATCAGAGTCCCCTCAGAGCCTCTTCCCCAACTGAGATGCAACCAGAATAACAGAAGAAAATATCTGCCTCTGAAATTTCCCCTACTGACCTCATTAGACAGGGATCTAAGTCTGAAGAGGATGGGGAGAAGGTAAATCAAAGCCAGGCTGTCTACTCATATACTCTAGAGAAGATCTCTAACCTTGAATGAAAGAAAGAGAAGGCATTGAATTGAGTGTGGGATGAGAGTAATATTAGTCTAATACTAAACAGTTGGAAATGTATGAGTCATCCAAAATATTAAGAGGTGGAAAAGGGCAAATGTGCTCAATATTACACAGTTAACAACATTCCAGATTTGAAAATGGTAATTTCAAAACAAGACAATCTCATGCTTCTGTCTCAATGAGTTGAGACTCCCTTGGTGTAGAGGTTGCATTTCAAATGTTCACCCTGACTTATAAATATTCAGAGGTTAGTTAACAGCAATGCCATATATATGGAAAACCTAGAAGTCATAGAAATGTATGGTTTAACTAAAGACTTAACACATATTACTAGAGGGACAATGTGCTTGACTATTGCATGAAGCTTTAGAGTAGGTCACTGGATTTGATGTGAATAGATAAGGTTCTCATTCTACCCCTATCACTGAAGAGGCGCAAGAGCTTCCACCAGTCATTTATCTCCTTTGACTTTGCATCCTCTATCTAGAGTATGGGGATTATGAATTTTCTTCTTGGGATTATTAGTTAAATAAAACAGGACCTAACAGCACATTTGATACAGGATACAGTCTCTTGATATGTAAAGCATTATCTTGTAACTGTGAGTTTACAAGTATTGTATGTTAGCTTTTCTTTTGACTTCATTGTCAATGTCAAATACAACACAGATGTCGTATTGATACACAGAGAGCATGGACAAATTATCCTCAGCTGACAACAACAAAGGAAATTATTCTTTTTTTATTTAATGAAGGGAAAGAAAAATATAATATATATACCTATACAGGCATGAAATCTATTATAGTTATATACATAGAACTGTTTTCATGGAAATTTGATTTATAGCTTTAAAGGAAAAAACAGCCTTAAAACCATATAACCCCTAATGTATTCTTTCCCTAAAGCTATAAACACACCTCTAGTTATTCTGTCCAACAAAAATATACCACAGCAGGTGGAGTACAAAAAAGTAAATAGTTTCAATCTTTTCATTCATTTCAGTCTATTCCCTCAACAAAAACTTCAAACTGCAGGTGCACGCAGCATACTTCTGCTATGACAAGAGCAGTGTATCTCTGTAACTAGGCCTTCACCTAATGATGTGTGAACTAAATGTTAACTGCAGAGAAATGATTCCAAGCCAAGAAAACCCCAGTTGAGGGTCTTGCCTGGAAGAGGGGCTAAGCCCCAGGAATACACCAAAGAATGGGGTTGATATTTGGTCCTTGAGAGATATCATTCTTTCCTTCTCTTAACTTCTAGTGTTTCGAGGACAGTGTAAATTAAATTAGAATTTTCAATTTGCAGACATTCCTCGTTTGAGGGTCCAAATTTGATTTCAATCTGGAAACTAGTATCTAAATGAGTTTAAGAGAGGAGAAGGTTTTAAGAAGGGTCAAGCCAGTTCGAATAAAACACTAACCAATTATTGCAGAGAAGTAGTTTCACACCTGGAATTGGTTACATGTGAAACAGAAGGAAGAGCTTTCTTAGGACAGTTGGTTTAATTACATTTTAAAACAAGAAAGACTAACCTAGGAATGCCAACGAATCTCAAATGCAAAGAGGCCACTTCTATCTAGTGAACATAATTGCTTCTTTCTTCAACCATAACCATTAATACTATCTCCATAAGTCATTTCTATCAGTTGTTCATCAACTAAAGCAAAATTTGGAATGTCCTTCAAGTACACACTCTGCCTTGGAGTTTCTGAACATTAGGACTGAATGTTAAGTATTCAGATATCTTGTCTCTTAAAAAAAGAAAAGATGCTCTAAGAATATGAACGATTTTGGCATAAGACTGACCAAGAATTTAATTTACTAATTGTGTGACTTTGGGAATGTCACCTCATCTTTCTTTATCTTGTCTTTAACTAGGAAATGGGGATAATTCTTATCTTAAAGAGATCTCCATTCAGATTCCCAAAACAAATCCTACAGCATATGTAAAACGCCAACTATGAAACTATCTGCTACAGCAGGTATTCAACAAATGTTAACTCTCTTGTCTCTCCCTTTTTCCTCCCCTAAATTATTTAACTGCTCATTTTCCCAAAAGTAATATTTTTGGCATATATAATGAGACACAAAGCCATATGTAGCCTACAACCTAAAAAATCAGTTGTATGGTACAGGAGAACATAAGAAATTAAGCATATATAAAGATTTGAAAGTATTCTCCACTGGATATCTAAAAAAATTTATTGTTGTAGTTGAATATAGTTTATGAAATGTACTTTTTGACATACATTTTTAGGCATTCAGCAAATTGAACCTGTATGATTTCACTTTAGTCCTTTGTTTCCCCTCCAATCTCACCTCAGAAATAATAGCATCATATTTTGATCATGCCATCCTCCATTAGGACAATCACAGGCTGGAGCTGGAGGACAACCTGGACTGCAATATGTCACTGCCTTTTAACTCATGCCTTCCTAACATTTGAGAGTAGCAATGAGTGTTTGCAAATTAATACTTTGCCCATAGCATAGGAGAGAATTCTGCTTTGTGATGAGGAAGTTTAGAAGAATGATGCTGAAAGAAACATTTTACTCCCAAAGAGCAGGTTATGACCTTTCAAATGAAACCCGGCCAAAACACTTATATCACATTAACACCCATGAATGGAAAAAAGGGAGACAGGGAAAGAGGATATATTTGAAAAGACACCGTGGCACTGGATGTTTTCATTGCCATTCTCCTGAGTTTTTCTGAGGTTTATAATATATTTCATGAAGTTAATAGTAACATTGAATGCCTGCTAATTTAATCATCTATTCTCTCCACTTGAGTCCAGGTGCAGGGGTAAATCTGTGAGGATGAATTAGAAGACAGGGTCGGCTTGCTGGACCAAGGAGATCAGAGTGGCATCTAAGGAGGATTTGAAACACCAGATGCTGCAGGTCCAAAGTGGTGGAAGAAAGCATTACAGTTATCAAAATAAAAGAGAGTTGTTCATCCACAGTTTGATACTACCTAGAGATAGTTTTCAGGCACTTAGTTTGGAGTCTTTCTGTGCTTGAAGCACACAGTGTGGGATGAGATGGAATTGGTATTTAAATGACATGCAAGGCAGGAAAACTGCTGGATGGGGCAGGGCATTGGCTCTCCTTACACTGGGAGCTGTTTGTAAACATTCCAGCTATCTGAAAAATAAAAAGCCCACTACAGGACTTTGCCATCCCTCCTCGATCTGTCTGGTACTCAGGGTCTTAGGAGGAGGTGTAGAGTTCTTGTGTGCTAAAGCTTGTCAAGGGCACATCAAAATGTAATAACGAAATCAACCACCAGACAGATTGGATGGCAGATTTTGGCAGCTAACAAGAAGTCTTTCTTGTTATAGGATGTGCAAGCTTGTGGGCTGAACTGCAATTAGAAATGATTTTTTTTTTGCTTGAATTCTTCTTATACTTTTCATTCTCACAAATGACAACAGCAAAAGACTACTTCTCACTCCCTAATGTGCACTATTCATCTTCCGGTTGCTAAACTAACTCACATCTTAATTGAATATCAAATTTTTAAAAAATTTGGATCAGTGTCACTCAGTGTCTGTGAAATACTGATTACCTGGGAAACTAAGTGATATATTCCTTAAAACTAATTCTCTTGACTTCTTTCTGTGTATGCAAAATATCTTTCTGGCATTTTTTATTTTTGTTGTTGTAGCTTTAACCATATGTCTTTAGTAGGAAAGCAAGATCTTTGTTTCTCAACAGCTGATATGTACTTGCAACTGTGTCACACAGGAGTCCGCAATACTGTTAGCAACAACTAAATCATTTCCACAGAAACTAAATTTAGCATTCAGAAAGGGAAAATGAACACTACTTTTCTGTTACCTAGTGGACAAATTTCATGTGAAACAACCCAGTGAACCAGGTCAATGTGTTTATCCAGGGGTAAAGGTGAGGCACCCAGAGAGGTGAATGGTTTCCTCAGAGATTCACGGCCTATCTGGGCCAGGATTAGGGCTCAATGCAGCTGACTAGGCAACTTTCAGCAACTGAAAACAACCCTGGAAGGAAGTGAAGCGTGAGCTGACAAGGGAAAAGAAGAGGGGATCATTGAGGTCAACTTTCTAAATAGTCAAGGAATGTCTATTCAAGAACAAGCTGCTGTCCTAAGCCATTGTTCCCAATAGAGAGGTTGATAGACCCAAACTGTCACAGAGTGGAGATAATACAGTTTATAAATCTTTATAGTATAAGAGCTTTTTATTTTGGAGAAAAAAGATAATGAGATCAGGAAACAGGTTGTAAGACTGAGAAATAGGAGAAACTAAAGAGAGAAACTATCCCCACATTCATGCTTTTTATTTTATCAGAAGCAAGGAAAAAAAGTATACATCAAAATTTTCTCTGAATCAACAGCCATCTTTAAATGCATTTAATATATGCCAGACACCAACTGAGCTAGGCTCTAGGTGTACAGAAATAAATTAGAAACTTCCTCTTCCCAGTCATGGTGAATTACAAGTAATAAATAAACAAAAGCACTAAAAGCAATTCACATGTGGCACCCAACAGAGGCACAAAATGGAATTGTCAAGTCTCCACTTTATAGAGATGAGGCTGGAGCTCTTTAAATGAATGGGTATTTTCAGGACAGACTATGAGGAACAGTCATTACAGGCAGAGGGTCCAAAACGAGCCAAAGCACTGTGTGAGGGAAGACCATACAGGTTTAGACACCCATGATATTTTGAAGATCAAATATTCCACAATAGGAGTTTAGATAGGAAGGACATTAAGGAGCATTGAGACAGGGTGACATAGTCTCTGCCATTTACAAAGATCTTCAGGCAACTCTGTAGCAAACACATTGAAGAAGAAAGTATTATTGTGTTAATACAAGTTTTTCTTTCAAACAAACATCTGCCACCGATAAAGTTCTCCCAAATTCTTGTTAAAATATCCATGCAGATAAAGAAAAAGTAAAATATACCTAAATCCAATATCAACAATGTCCAAATTTAGGAAAATGGGCCATAACTATAAGATAATTGTAGCTGAACCAAGATAAACCCGACTCCCTTCTGTCTCCCTATCCTTCTATATGTAGCCATGGACTAAGAACCAGAAAGCTACTGATTAGCAAATGTAGGGGACTCAGGTTTTGTTATGGTTTAAGATGTCCCTCCAAATCCTCCTGTTTGGAAGGTGATTGAATTGTGGCAACCCTAAAACAATATGACTCCATCTTAGTTCTCTTATATCTGAAAAGACTCTGTTTCCAAGTGAAGTGCATTCATAAGTTCCAGGGGTTAGAAATTCAATATATCTTTGAGGAGGACACAATTAAACCTACAATATGTAGTGTTTATAAAAAGCACAGTTAAACTTAATCATAAACAATTTATATATGCCACCATAAGGAAATAGTCAAATTAGCATGCATTGATATAATCAAATATTAAAAACCTACTAAAACAGATTGGATAATAACAATAAATGTGTTTGAAAATATTACTGATATGATATAAAGTAAAAATACAAAAGTGTTAAAGATAGATAATACATAAAGAAGATATACTGAACTGAAAACTTTCATGCTAAAATCAGGAACAAGACAAGGATGTCCACTATCAACACTCCTGTTCAATATAGTTCTGGAGACATTAGCCACAGCAATTAGACAAGGGAAAGAAATAAAAGGAATAAAGACAGGAAAGGAAGAAGTTAAACTGTAATTATTTGCTGATGATATGATACTCTAAATAGAAGACCCAAAAAACTCTGCCAAAAGACTTCTAGATTTAATTGACAGATTCAAGTAGAATAGGTGGATACAAGATCAACATTCAAAAATCAATAGCCTTCTTGAACACAAATAACGGACTCACCAAGAGAGAAATTAGGGAAGCAATTCCTTGCATAATAGCATCCAAAAAATGAAATATCTGGGAATCAACCTAATGAAGGAAGCAAAAGACCTCTACATTTAAAACTACAACACTCTCAAAAAAGAGATCGAGGAGGGTATAAGAAAATGGAAAGACATCCCTTGTTCCTGGGTAGGAAGAACTAATACAGTGAAAATGGCCATACTTGCAAAACAGCTATATAGATTCAATGAAATCCCAATTGAAATTCCAGCAGCATATGTCACGGACCTTGACAAAACAATCCAAAAATTCATTTGGAACCAGAAGAGACCTAGAATAGCAAAAGCAGCTCTAGACAACTGAGACGTGACAGGGAGTATCACAATCCCCAACTTGAAACTATACTACAAAGTCATTGTGATAAAAATAGCATGGTACTGGCAAAGAAATAGACCTGAGGGTCAATGGAATAGATCAGAAGATGCAGAAACAACTACAGACATACACAGCTACCTCATCTTTGATAAAGAAGCCAACCATCCTCACTGGAGGAAAGATAGCCTATTTAATAAATGGTGTTGGAAAAACTGGATTTCAACCCACCAAAGATTAAAACTAGACCCATACCTATCACCATGCGCTAAATTAAGATCAAAGTGGATTAAAAATCTAAATATTAAGACAGAAACAAGAAACTTGCTGGAAAATAAGTTAGGTAGAACTCTTGAAAACATTGGCATAGGAAAAGACTTTATGAACAAAATTTCAGTAGCATGGGAACTAGCACAAAGAATCGACAACTGGGATCTCATCTTATTAAAAAGCTTCTGCACTGCAAGAGAAACCACCAACAGAGCTAAGAGACAACCTACAATGTGGGAAAAAATCTTTATCAGCTGTTCCTCGGACAAAGGACTACTATCTAGAATATATAAATAACTTTAAAAAATCAGACCCCCCGAATATAAAGACACAATTCAAAAATGGGCATTTGAAATGAACAGACACTTCTCAGATGAAGTAAAAGCAGCAAATAAACATATGAAAAAATGTTCAACATCACTGGTCATTTCAGAGATGCAAATGAAAACAACACTGAAATTCCACCTCACTTCAAAAAGAATGGGTGCTATCAAGAAATCAACCAATAACAAATCCTGGTGGGGTTGTGGGGAGGAAGGAACCCTTCTCCATTCTTGGAAGTGCAGACTGGTGCAACCACTGTGGAAATCAATATGGAGATACTTCAGAAAACTAAGATTAGAGGTCCTGTTTAACCCAGTTATTCCTTTGCTGGGTGTCTTCCCAAAAGAATTAAAAGAATTATACCACAGTGATACAGTCACACCCATGTTTACAGTGGCACAGTTTGTAATATTTAAAACTTGGAAATAGCCCAATTGCCTATCAACTGGAGACTGGATAAAGAAAATGTGTTTTTTTCATTTTCTCATATTAATTCCATTCTTATAAAATGGAGTACTACTCAGCCATAAAGAAGGAGAAACTAGAGACATTTATTGCTAAATGGATTCATATTGAGGTCATACTCTTAAGTGAAATAAATAGGACAAACACGTAGATACAAAATAGTTTCTCTGGTGTGAGAAACTAAAAGTGTAAATAACAATCAAAATGTGCAACTGACAATGTGAAATAGGAAGAAAAGGTCTAAAGGGGTAGGGGAAAGGAAAGAAGGAAAAGGAAAAAAATATGAGAAAAGGAAAAAGTGGAAACAAACTCTTTGTAAATAGGGAGGGATGGAGGGGTTGAAGGGAGGGCAGGGGTATGGGGGGAAACAAAGAACCAAGATACATCATGTAAAGGTACAAATTCCCAATGATGAATGTAACTGTATTGTATACCTAAAATGTACCAATAAACTTAATGAAAAAAATCTTAGTAAATGTACACTGAAATAGTCTTAGTGGTTAACACTAGGTCTTAGAATAAGAGGTGATTTTTATATTCATTTTTGTTTTTTTCATTTTTGTTAATTATAGTCAGAATCTGCTAATGTATAGCTGCATGAACTTTGGCAAGTGATCTAATTTTTGTGTGTCTATGTGTCTTAACATGTAAGCTGGATAGAGATTAAGATCAGCCTCAGAACATTGTTTTAGTCATGTTTATGGTCATATCTTCAACAAAAACAATAGGTCAGCTGCTTTTTACCTAGTATTTGATCAGCAATTTCCTATGGTGTATCCAATAGTAGTAGAAGTGGTGTGGGTGATAATGTACTTTAAATGTTCCACATGTTTATTCTGATTGAGTGCATGCTCCTGAAATACAAAGCATATAGGTGCTAAAGTGGCCAAAATGGGAATTGGATAGTTGTATTTGTCCCTCCCCTCCCAAATACATAGCTCAGTCTCCTACACTTTCAGATATCACTTGACATCTTTCAAGTGCCTTGCTTTCATAACGATTTCATATTATGGACCTTTGGTTATTTGTCCAGCTCTCTGCCCCTAAAACACAGAGAGGTGAAGGCATTATCAGTTAATGGTTCCTGCCTTGCCTTGTCAAGGTCTTTGACCTTCAGAGGTACCCAGGCAAGCCCTGCTCACCCCTGGCCAGTGTGTTCAAGGCTACCTCCACAAAGCTGGGTGTCTGGGATTTGCTCAGAACATTAACTCTGCTGGCAGATGTGCCTGATTTCTAAGCAGCACCACCATCCTGCTTGTCATGACCATCACTAGGTTCAATGATCCATTCATGGAACAAATATTTATTATGTCCAAGGCCCTGTACTTGGTCCTGAATAAAACTGCACCCATCTTCCTGAAACTTAGTGAAGTAAAGCAATAGACAATATACAGAAGAACCATATATTGTGGCAGCACCATAAAGGAAATGATAGGATGCAAAGATGAAGAAAAACAGGAAGCGGTGACCACTTGAGATTGGGTTGTCAGAGAAAGTCTCTTTGAGGAGGTGACAATTAATTAAAAACATCAAAGGTACCCAGGCGTGGATGTACATGGCTATAATCCCACAACTCTGGGAGGCTGAGGCCAGAGGATCACAAGGTCAGCCCCAGCCTGGTCAACTTAATGATTTAGTGAGATCCTGTCTCAAAATAAAAAAATAAGAGGATGAAGATATAGCTCAGTGCAAAGGCCATAGGTTCAAGTCCCCATATAGGAAAAGAAAAAAAAGAAAAAAACTTGAAGGGAAGAAGAATGAGCCATGCAAAGAAGCCAGAAAGAATGGCCCAGGTGAGGGAATGTTGCATGTGTTAACATCCTAAACATGAAAGCACTAGACAAATGTAAATAATAGAAAAGAAACTGGAAAGCGGTGCAGAGAAGGGAGCAGAGACATGAAGCAGCTAAACAGAGGTCAGCTCAAGGCACATGGTCTCATCAGATGCAGAAAGTACATTTTGCCCACAGTTTAAACCACACTGAGAAGGGATTGGTAGGTTTTCAGCAAAAGAACAACAGTTATTCAGTTTGTGTTTTTATGAGAGTGGCTGGTTTCTGGAAATAAATAGAAAAGTAAAATATGGGGAGAGTAACAAGGAGGCTATGAAGAGTTCCAGGTGAAGAATAATAAGCCCTGGCCCTAGGTGATGGCAAAGAATTGGGTACATTGAGTCTTATGTTGAGGAAGAAATAATAGATCTTTCTACTCTATTGTACTAGAAAAAAAGGAACCAAAAGTCATTGCAAGGATTCCTGCTGGAAGAAATGACAAAATGACAGCTCACTGATTGAGATAATAGACATAGAGAAAATCTTGTTGGGGAGCTGGTGGTGTGGTGGACTTGAACATGAGAGCTGGAGTTCAGTTCTGAAAACATGATATTTCAAATACAGGGGCATCTAGTATTCCAATGGAGATGAAAGAAGGTGGCTAGATGTCCACATCTGGCTCTGAGATTCTGGATCTGTGCTCAAGATGAAAATGTGGAAGTTGTCAGAAGCAGAATAATGCAGATTTTGAGAGAGTGGCCACTGCAGTAATGCCTTGTCCTGAACCCTGGTTTGCATTGCTGAGGGCCTGGCCTCCCATCAGTCCTTCTTACTGAGGTGGAGGCCCTACAGTTGACTGAAGTCTACCCTGGAGCCCCACAGGTTCTTACCTGGCTGACTTATACGGAGATGGCCTAGAGATTCCCTCCCCACCAGGCTTCCACACCCAAGACCTACCTTCTCTGATTGAATTCAGCCTGTACTGGACCCTTTGTCTGTGCTCTCCCAGGCACTTGGGTTTAAATGAGTATTTGCAGAAAGGCAGTATCTCCCTACAGAAGGTAAATCCACAATGTTTCAGGGAAGTGGGATGAGAAAAGTCTGGGAATAGATTAGCCTTGTTTGTGTGTAAAAAGGGATTGCTCATGTAGTATGAACTGAAGGGTATATAAGAAAGGCAAGCCCCAGTAACTTTCCTTTTCTGTCCACTGGGTCTCTAGCCACTGGGAGAAACACTTTGAAACATACCACTTAGCACTGGAGAACAGTGGAGACAGAAAAGGCCTAGTTCAGTGAGGGAAGGCAGAAGATCTACTCACTTCCTGGCCTCCAGTGTGGCAGTGAAATGGCCCTACCAAGGGACTCTGATAGACCCCAGGAGCCAGTCTGGGCAGGGCAAGTTGCTGTGAGGGCATGTGCCACATAGAATCTGCCCAATAGGGAAATGAAGAGACACAGGAATAACAGGAGCTTCCTCCTCTGCACAGGATTGCAGGAGCTGCCAAACTTCATGCCAGGCAACACAGTTCCCTGACAGCTTGCAAGTGGTCGACACTTCTGATCGCCGTAGGACAGAGGAAGGTATCCTGAGATTAAAGGGTTTAGCATGCCTCAGCACAAAACATTTGTGGTCGAGCCAGCTGCTCTCGTTAACCTGGGCTGAACTCCCTGCCTGGCTTCTTGAATCAACAAATACAGCTATAGGAAGTTAAAAAAAATAGCTTTCTCATGAATCCTTCTATGGTAGTTCACAGGGTTATGAATTAAACAAGTGCAGATGCAATGGTGCCCAGACAACAGGGTGTCATCAGTGATGCCCAGCAATCTAATGGGCAGCTGTGTGCAGGCGGTGGGGACAGCCCAGAATATAAGAAGCAGTCAGGGAAAGACATACAAAAGGGCAACTTCTTAGTCCGGAAGTGGAAGGCATTGTGAGGTCCAAAACAAGAGAGAAGGAGTACTCTATTGTGGGGAAACCAAGAATGAATTGCTAAGGAATAAGTAGTTTGCTGGCATTTCTCCAAGGGTACTTCCTCCATCTTTCCTACTCCTAAGCTTTCTAAATGTGCTGAGAATTTGATGCAGGAGTCAGATAGGGATCAAGAGATCAGCTTTATTCCTAGTGAGGCTGGATCAGAAAATGTGGTCAGTAGGTGAAGTCACAATCAGGCTCCCAACCTCCCCCACCCATCTCAAACTACAGATGTCTCCAGGGCAGATGCCCAGCTCACCCCAACCACAAGGAGATAAAGAGAATATATCTTGTCTGCAGGTAAACTGGCCTGACAGAAGAAAACTCAGAAAGCGATTGAGCCATGGAAAGTCATCCCCCCTCTCCACTCAGGCAATCAGATAAGTCCCTTTTCCTACAGGAGGGGGCTGGCAGGAAGGTTGAAACTTTCCTCTCTTCCCAGTACTTCCAGAAAGACAGATGTTTCTATTTTATGGGCCTCAGTAGGGATGCCTGGAAAGGAAGAAAATTATTCTCCTTGCACTGTACTGGCATATACTGTCAGATTGTACACACTGATATTTAGAGAGGAAAAAAATTCTGTAATTTCTTAATGAGCTAGAAGAAGGCCTAGACATCTTCTGATATACTTGTTTTTCAAAAGTTTTTCCTTTAGCTGTTGAATTCTTTTCTTAAATATAAAGCACAAGAAAGAATTGTTCTGGTCAAAAGGGGCAGAAGGTAAGGCATGTGGACGCCTTTCTTCTACCCAGCAGCCACTCAAAGGGCACCTCCCAGGAACCTAGGATTTCATAGTATCATTTCTAGTGCTCTGAAGTGGATGTACTTCATGGGGAAATTGTTAACCAACGAAGTCATGTGGGTGCTAAATTGTGCAGCTGAGCCTTGGTGCAGATAGGCTGCCAGGCTCCATCATGGTGTATTTCACCTTGACAAGGGTGTAAAATCAGCATAGCTTCAACTCACTTGAAAGGGACTCACAGCAATGGCAATCTCATTTCTTTTTAGACTACTATATTTCCCATCTCTAAGTGCCCAACAGTCTTAGAGGAAGCTGTACCTTGGTAGGGAGTTCACACTGAAAAGTACTTTTAAAAGGAACACTGACCCTTTATTACCATTGCTGCTGATGCAAGGAGCAAGTGATTAAAATCACAATGGGTCAATTAGAGTAAGAGAGATGGACTAATGGAGCTTCCAAGGTCACCTCAAGTACTATCATGTGAATTACATTACATCTTTTCTTTTGTTGTGTGTTCAACAAAGACCAGTCAAAAATGTGTGTCACCATAAGCAGCCACTGGCTAGAACCTATTGCTCTTACTATAACCCTGGACTTCCAGGAGAAAGGAACAGTTAAAGAATAAAACCAGTTTGGCAACTGCACATAGAATTGAGTCATATGAAACCAAATGAAATGCAAACATTGAATCATATGTTTTAGTGGATCATAAAAGGCCAAATATTGGCACTTTTATACATCTGAACCTGTATTTTACTGGCCTGATTCCCGAACCACTTGGATCGTCCTGCACTCCAAATAACAGGTTTTGATACCTCGTTATCCTTAATTTGGCCTTTAGGGATAGGGACCAGCAAAAAGAATGTGTGTGGCCTTGTATAGTGGTACCTTGATTCACAAATGCTTTCGTTCACAATTTGGTTACCAAACAGAAGTATTTGGCAAAATTTTGTTTTTGACTGCAAACTTTGCTGGGGGTGACAAACACAACGGCAGCCATTTTTCCCACACAAACACAAACGTGGCCATCTTTTTCAAAAATCATTGAACAAATGAAGTTCGTAAACCAAGGTACCACTGTATTTTGTTTTTGTTATGTGTGTTCTACCAAAGACCACTGAGTATGTCTCAGGCACAATGCCATGCCCTTCCTCCTGTTATCACTGGTTCCAGTCCATTCTCCTCCTCTTGTCCTCTGTTTATGTTAACACATAAGTATCATACGGAGACTATACTAAGACCACCAACTGATTCCATGCCAACTGCTGAATACTTACAATACAGAACAACTTCTACTATTTCCAAAGATCACAGAAGGGCCAGGAATGAACCAGAGTTTACCATTTCTGCACTCACTCCTCCTGAGAATATTATCAAAACTATATAAGCACATATTTATTTCCATTATCCCTTTCATAGTCACATCCACAGTATAGTCCCTGCAAAAGCAGATGTATTGTTTAAAAAGCCACTTGGTAAGTGTCAGGGGAATTCATATCATCACACGTTAGCAAGCCAGAATATCACTATTACCAAACTGACTTTATAAAACAAAGTGGAGGTAAGAAGCAGGGGCAGGGAAACTTGAACATCAAATAGGATTGATGGGTTTATC
Source organism: Heterocephalus glaber (assembly GCF_053883595.1). Classification (NCBI taxonomy): domain Eukaryota; kingdom Metazoa; phylum Chordata; class Mammalia; order Rodentia; family Bathyergidae; genus Heterocephalus; species Heterocephalus glaber. Next base: position 28,044,442 of record NW_028258381.1, read on the forward strand.
ATCACCAAAGTACATTACAGGGTGACCTCTGCAGACTGGAAATTGGGTTACATCAACAAACCTCACTTTAAAGTGTGAGATGAAAGAGTGCCTCCCCTAACGCTGTGCAGCATTACTGGCTCAGGTTTAAAGGAAGTATGCAGCCAGGTACCCGTGTCACATTTCAATCTGTGATACTGACATGGATGTGAAAACACAAGCCTTTGAAACTGAGCCTTTCACATGTTGGACAAAAACCTGAAATGCACTCGCTTCGAAGACCTGAAGGAGAGAGGAGGTAAGATGATAAAGGGGAAACCTTTACACAGGAGACATTTCTGAATTTTCCTGACACCGGCTGTAACTCAAATCTGCCAAAGTATAGCTTAGTTCAGATTTTGACATGGATTTTTTTGGTTTTCCTCGATATCAAGGCTTACATGCCTTGTACAGATTCCAAAACTCTGTGATGTGCTGTCAAAGTAATGAAAATTATTTATTTAACACAACAAGCCTTACTTAAGTTGCATTCATTTATGGTCCCCCAACCCCACTTCACCCAACATACACAACACCCTTTTGTCATTTACTTGCTTAGCTAAACTAGTTTCTCTATTGGCTGGCTTCGCAAACTCTCGTGCAAGCACAAAGTACTCAAATATTAAATGCAAGTTTCACTAACCCACCACAAACAATCTTCATAGTTTTCCATACTGTTCCAAAAGGAAAATATCTCTGCCTTATATGTTCAATTTTCAGTTCTGTGTTTTAACCTAAAAATTAACAAGCCAAATATGTCATAGCTAGCTTAATCAATAGGTATATCTGTAGGAAATGCAGGGAAGGCAGACAGAAAGACTTCTCAGCATCCCATAAATCATTTTAAACGGCCTCAAATTCTTCCAACAGGATAAGAAGAAGAGTTATATAACAAAGGGCATTTGAATTCCTTGCAAATGGGGATAAAAGGCTATTTGCTAGTATCTGATGATGCAAACAAGTTCTCCAATAGTAGAAAATAAAAATTCCCTAATATTTTTAAAGCCTTGAAAACATATATATCCCCTGGTCCTTCATTGGCTTCTAGCCAAGCCTAAGGCCCCTTTACCAGGAAGAGACCCCAGGATGCATTATGCTTCCTAATTCTTTATAGTCTGCTTCATTTGGCAAAGGACCTAAACCTAACCACAACAGTTAAAAAGAAAGGCTTACATTCTACTATAAAATATACAAATCATGAAATGTATACAACTAACAAAAACAGTTTCAGTACTACTTGATGAGAGGAATTTTGTGGGATGTATTTTTTTAATTCAGCATTCCAGTAATGTGAAACCACTGTTTAAGGTAGAAAATCATTTTTCAATCTCAGGAAACATCGTTACTAGCTGCCAAAAGTTGATCCATATAATAAGAACTATTTGCTAATGTTGAACACCTGCACTTTTATAGATAGCCTCCCAGGACAGCTGGAGCTGAGTCTTCAAGTCTACTGATACAGCAGCCAAGTAAAAAACACAAAATTTTAGATAAGAATGCTTGTTGAATTAACCATGCATGTATCTACACTAAGTTTAGAATATTTATTAGTCAACTCTGACAGTCATTAGATACAATAAAGTCCAATACAAAATATGTCCCAGATAAGGGTCCCAGCTGCTAGAAGCTTCCATGTTGAGGTGGTAGGATACCCAAATCAAAACACACTAAAGGTATAAACATATATTATGCTTATGGAAGCCATGTGTAAATAGTTATTTCACTTCCCATGGTTAGTGCTAACTTTTTTGATTTCATTGTTTGATTTTCTGACTTTCTGGGTTTCATGGAAAAAAGGTAGCCACCAAAAGTTTAAAGGAAGGATTCATTAAGAAGGTGCAAGTATTGTTTTATATCCTTCTGAAATGAAGAATTTATAGCAAGCATCTTAAGGATAGTTTACACATTTGAACATGTGTATTGAAACACAATGATGCTAATTCTTCACCATTTTCTCATTGCACTAATTTCCTTTGATGAATCAAGCAACAGCCAGAGAAGGACAATTTTAATGCTGTTTCTAGAAGTAATTAAAAGCACTTTCCATCAGGAAAGCATTTCAGAGGACAAGTAACAGTGATATTCTTAAAAGTAATATTCTTGAGTTTGAGCTAAATTTTTAATAAGCCAGTCCAATTCATTTTAATAGTAGTAATTAATTATCTGTACTTTAAAACATACCTGATAACCAAGGCAATGGTTACAAACCTTCCCCTAAAAACAACTGCAAGATATTTGAAGACAATGGCACATGACCTCACCTTTTAAAGGCAACTGGCCTTCACTTCTAAGTCAAATCATTATCCAACACAGATACTACAGAAACCAGTAACAAACATGATGTTTTCATGGTGAATTATCTGAAGTCAGTAGCTCTGATAGCATTTATTGCATAGTTTGCAGCATAATATTTTCTAAAAAATTCAAGCATATCAATACAGATTACAACAATGCTATCGAATGCTCACAAATATTCTATGAAAGTCAAAATGAGAAACACTATCATACTGAGCCTAAAACCTCTTGTACACTGGCTGATTGTGTAGAACATTATGCCTATTAAAACCTTTCCTTTTAAAAAATCTTCCAACCATTATATCACATTCTCAAAGGTGGACATTTCCTGCTATTAGTATTATAACCAATTATTTAATGTGTGGATATTATCAGTTTTATAAAATTAAGAAACCAAGGTAAATACATTAAAACATTTGCCAAGGTCCTCAAACAGCAAAATGTGGAGAGGCTAAACTCTAACGTTCCTAATGAAAGACAGTCACACTGAAATGGGGATAGCAAATTTTATATGGCTAAAGGGCCATATGCTATGCTAGTTTGCTGGCAAAGGTTTAACACTAAATAATTAATAACAAAATGTTTTTAGTCATGGGACTACCCCTCTGTCCACTGCTATACAAAATGATCAAAGAGTTGAAAGGTCCTCATACTTACTGTTAAACGTTCCTTTCCTCAGAGATACTGGTCCTCTGTCTCAATCACACTTCTTCTTGATATACAATATTTAATTCAAATGTTTTAAGTGAGGCTTCCATGTCGGAGGCTACAGGAGGCCTCTATTCACTAGTTGGTCAGTCTGAACACACTCCTTGCTGAGTCCCAACATAACTGTGAGATATTGAGCACATTTGGCTTTTCCTGCTCTTAGTGAACAAAAAGAGGAATCTGGGTTGAGAAGTTGCAAATTTCCATTACAACTTCATTTTTAGGTCTTTTAATGGGTTTTCCCTTGGAGGGAAATACAATTATGGGTTTACTAAACATAAATGGAAAACATGAGCTTCATCAGTCATCCCCATATGTTAAAGGTCACGCCCCATCAGGCTGCTCCCCAAGGATCAGAAATTTCTTCTTCCCAATCTTTTACAGATTTTAAACCCCCAGGAACACATAGATAGCAAAAGCCACCCCTCCTCACCAGTAATATTTGCCACTGTCTGTGAAGAATTCTTGCCAGGACCACAGAGACTAAGAATCAGCACTTTCCGGACTACTTCTGGAACATATATGAAATGTTCCAGAAGAACATATATGAATGTTCCATAAGAAATCTTTTTAAAATGTTAAGACCAAAATAGTTGAGGTACAAGATATGAACTATGTGACTTAATAGTAGTAAAAGATATATAACATAAAATTTACCCTTAGCCATTTCAAATGTACAAGATAGAGCAAAATGTTGTGCAGTCGTCACCACAGTCCACTTTCAGAAGTTTTTCATCATGTCAAACAGAAACTCCATCCATTAAACACTAACTCTCCATACCCTATCCCAGTAGCCCTTGATAACCTATACTGTCTGTCTATAAATTTGCTTATTCTTTTTTATTTTTTTGAGACAGGGTCTGGTTATGTATTCTAGACTGGCCTAAATCTCACTATGTAGCCCAGTCTGGGCTCAAACTTTTAGCAATCATACTGCCTCAGCTTTGTGAGTGCTGGGATTACAGGAGTGAGCCACCACACCTGGCATAGTTGCTTATTCTAGATATTTCATATGTATTTTGTAGTGGTTGCAATGTCTGCAAATTCTTTAACACTCCTGGTCATTAAAGATGTAGTCTAATATCCTTTCCTCTGAATATGGGCACATCTAAGTGATGCACTTCTAATGAACAGCATGGGAAAGAATTTCACTGAGAAACTTCAGGCTAAGACACAAAGGCAATATCCCTTCTACCTGGCTTCCTCCAATCTCCTTGGAAGCCAGACACCACATTCTGAGGGACCCAAGCAGATACAGTTACATAGAAAGGTCACTGTACGCATTCTGGACACAGTCCCAGCTGAAGTCCCAGTCAACAGTTAACAACCATCAGACATGTGAGCAACCACTCAGCTAATTCCAGTCCCAGTTGCTCTTCTTGCAACTCCAGGTTGCTCTCCAGGTTTCAAATCACTTCTGGGATGCCAAGTGAATCAGAGAAGCTGGCCTCATGAGGCCTTCATGAAATGTTAGATTCACAGGAAAGATAAATTTTTCCATCATTTTGTTGTTTTTTAGGAATAAGTCATTGGAATACCACACAATGAGAGTGAATGCTGGCCAGCACATCACATAGGGCACATGAGTTGAATAGTAGCACTGTATGTATTCCACACAACAAATGAAGCAATCCAGAACCCAACTCCAAGGAATCCTGGAGACTAATACCTTTGCAATATTCAATTAATTAAGTTCACAGTAACTTAGACCAAAGTTGAAGTGGAAAGAATCAAGTATTTTTAATTGACTAGTACATTTGAGTTGTTCCAATATAGTGATTAATATTCGTACCTCAGAAGAAAGTGAGAAAATACTAAATTAGGCATTAGGTATATTAATATCACTGGAGGATATAGATTGAAATAAGCTATGAGAGAAAATATTTCTAATCCACTTGTAAAATCAAAGTATATTTCTTCTTGGTAAAAAAAAAAAAATTCAGAGGGGCTGGGGATTTAGCTCAGTGGCACCGTGCCTTCCTTGCAAGCAGAACGTCCTGGGTTCGATCCCTGGTACCAAAAAAAAAGAAATCAGAGTGGGCTGTTTAGATCACTTTAAATTTCATTTAATAAACACTGATGATATAAACAGATCAGCAAGTGATCACGGTGGCAGAGAGACAATAATGCAGACAGACTTCTGGCAAAAGGACTGAAATAAAATTTCAAAATATTACTCTACTAAAGTGTCAATAAATGTGTTTACATACAGATTTTTGTCACTTTGTGTTAATTTAATTTAATTAGCATTCCATTATTTTCCTAGTTTTATAGCTTCCTTTAGCTCTAGAAAATTCTTAGCTGTTATTGTCAGTTATTTTCTCCACTCTTCCCTGGAATTCCTAGTAGACATATATTTCAATATACCCTCTGATTTTCTTTTCCTTCATACAATAATATCCATCCCTTGCTGCATCATTCTGTGTAACTTTCTATTTCATTAACTGTCTCTTCAACTGTATCTAACCCATTATTCATGCTTTTTATCAGAATATTTTTGAACTTTTAATTGGTATGAAAAAGAAGTCATTTTGCAAGATTTCTAATGGGTTATTGGCCATATTTATCTATGCTAGTTTCAACATTTTTTATTCTTGGTCACTATCTCCTATTACTGTGTAATTTGGGTACTAATTCTTTTTATCTTTTAAATGATTTATGAAATAACTACATTCAAATCATTTGAGCAATGCTTGATTATTGATTGTTGTTAATTCCTCAGGTGTAATTCCTCCACTTTGCTGGGTGTACTGGCTATTTATCATATCATGTCTTGAATTTCCACATGTGTTTCTAAAATTGGAAATTGTGAACTTTTCTTGCACCAGCAATTTAGTTCATTTACTTCTTTGTTTTTATCTCTTCATAAATTAACTCTCATGTAATGAGCAAATTAAGATCACCTGAGCCTGATACCAGAATTCACATTTGGAACAAGGTCTTATACTAGAAGTCTGGTGGGAGCTTTGTCCAATGAGAAAACTAAACTGCAATAATCCCTGTTTTGGCACATGGAGACATTACTGGAAAACTCACTGGAATCAGCAAGTAGCTCCAATGCCTTTCCTTGACAGAGTTAATGTCATAGCCCCTGGCATCATAAAAGGTTACTACCTGTGCACTCATTCTGGTGGAAATACCTCATGGGGTGTGTATTATGGGGTCTTCCCTGTTCTTTCCATCTCATTGCCCTGGTTGCTTCAGTTCCTACTTACTAGTGTGGATTTTCATTTTGGTTTTGATTAGCAGATATTTTTATTTTAAATTCTACTTTATAAATGAAACTATGCTTTTAAAAAATTCTCATTTACAATTTTCTGCATTCTAAATGAATGAGGAGGCGTTCTCTACCTCATATAAGAAATTAACCTTTTGCAGACCTCCATAATTCTATGTTTAGAAGCCAGTGAATCTTTTTAACTGCTGGATTTTGCTTCAGATTCATAGCACAAACAACTTTCTAGTCAAGTAAGAACTGGTTCTTCAGCTCTTTTAATTTTCGAAGACAAGTTCTGATTGCCTGATTTCTGAATCAAGCACCTGCTAAAAGGTATCATTTTTCTGGCTGAAAGTCCAGGTGACTTGCACTGACAACAGACTTCACACAAATATTTGTCTACATGTCAGGTAACTGTGAGCAAACTGTAGAACTCTGTGTTCAAAACCTGAGTTATGTCCACCTGACCTTTAGCAAAGAGGTCAGTTTCTGCATATGGGATGTCTTTGAGAATGTTTATTTTGTTTAAGAATGTTAAGTATTCAATATATTTAAAAGTAAAATAACACAGTCACTTTTGATTTCTAAATGTCTTTCTAAATGTCCATATAGGAATACAGAGTTAGTCACAGGAAAGTTACTGAGCAACTCACCAAGTGATAAAAAGGAATGAACAAGATACAGTTTCTCCTCTAGCTGATTTTACAATATAGTATTTTTACAATATGTGATGAAAAGTCTAGTCTCTCTCCTCATATTTTCAATTACTAGTGTGACTGACATATAGTTGACAATCAGATCGGTTTTGAATGAATAAATATGGTTTCACACAATCTGTATGGAAGCAGCTACATAAGTCATTCTTTTTCTTCTTGCTTAGGCATAGAAGAACAAGGAAGTTGGAAGAAAAGAACTGACTGTTAACTTCACATCCCACTTTCTTGTCTGTCCAATTTGTCTTCACAGTGAATGACACTGATTAGGAAATGGAAAAGGCAGTGGAGAACAGATGCCTGAGCAGCAGCCCCATGGCAACTGCAGACCACCTTAGAGAGACACAGAGCAGAAGGCTTGGCATTGACTATGTGCCAAACCCAGTATAAAAGGGCATAATTCTTATTTTCAGCAAAAGACCGGCACAGGAGCATGTCAAGTCTTCCCTATAACATGGCTGACATAGGACAAGAATTAAGCAGGACTCCCATCCCAGGAAGAAAACAAATGTCAAGCCAGAGTGGGTTATACTGGATGTCTAGTGGTGCCAAATTTATCCCACACCTATTTATGAGGGACATAATATGTTCACAGCACTATTCTAGGCCCCAGAGAGTCTATGGTGAATGAGGTCCTATTCCCTGGGAAGCTAGTATTCCAGGAGAATAGGGAGAAAGGTCTCTGGTCCTGAGAGAATCTGCAGGGGTTAAGATCTGAGTCCAAAGAAAAAAATCCAGTATCCTCAAAAAAACAAGCTGGGTCAAAAGCCAAAGGTGGATACAAATGTTGAGATAGCTCCAGGTTCTCAAAGAGAAAGTTCAAACCCATGAGGCAATAAAGTAAAGCTCTGTTTTCCTAGGAGAATATACAGAGCCTGTGCATAACCAAGAGAAACTCAACCCAGTGATCTTCTAGATATGTTTGTCATACTCTAATCAGACTTTTGAGATGGAATTGGTCGTATGACTCAGGAAAGATGGACATCTGTAGGATCCAATCTAAGAAGTCTATGGTATTACTTGCTGTATTGGAAAAAGAAACATTCTAAATATAAATCACATCATCCTTTCCATGGTTACCAAGATCCAATTCAGTCACAGCATTTCAAATCATGAAAAGGCTATCCTCTGCCAACTCATAGGGCAACCACTGGTATCGTGCTCTGATGAGTAAGAAACATTGAATTCTGAATTTGTTGAATTGCAAAACTAAATCTAAACATCTGGTAACAGGGACAATAAAGATCACATAGTCATGTTATCTCTCATCTTGGATGCATAATATATCCAAAAACCAAAAGTACACATACATACACAAGCAAAGTTAGGAGGAAAAGGTATGATTAGCTATAAATCAGAAGGAAAGGTGTTATTACTCAAAATCAGCAGTATGTCGAAGGCTAAGTAGGTTCTTGTGACTTGGAAATAATGCTGAAAGAATCCTAAAATCAAGTACAACTGCCCAATATATCTGTTATCATAGGGTTCATGGCAAGAAATCCTTAATCACGGTAAGAAATTTCCTATTTTTAAACAATTGCTCTTTTCTATCATTTCAGTACAGAGGGTTACACAGAGCAGAAGTAGTAGAATAGTGAAATAAAATAACTTTGGACTTTGAAGTCAGACAGATTTGTGTACAAATCTCAAATCAATAACCTATAGATGACCTGGATCAAATTGCACAACCACTCTGAGCCTATGTTTTTCTAGTCCATAAACTACAGATATTGATACAGAATTTTTATATGAAACTAGTGAGGAATTGTGTGTGCAGACATACACAAATAGAACAGTTAACTGATATACAGTCGGTCAGCTCAAAAATTTATATATATTTTATTATGCAACTTTTTAGGTGTTATAAATTTACCTTCTCTACCAGAATGAGTGGATATAGTTCTTTTTTCCTTTCTCCCTCCCTTCCTCCCTCTGTTCCTCTCTTCCTTCTTTCTTTCTTTCCTTTCTTTCCTTTTTGGTCCTAGAAATTGAACCCAGGGCCTTCACAACTAGCTACATCCCTAGGTTTTTTTTATCATTTATTTTGAGACACTGTCAGCAATTGCTAAGTTGCCCAGCTGGGTCTGATCTTGTGATCTTGCCTCGGTCTCCCAGAGTGCTCGAATTACAAGAATGTGCCCCCATGCATGGCTAGAACATGTATCTTATTATTTTTCTGTCATGAGGATTTAGAAATTGCTTGGTATACGGTAGGCTTTTTTTAAAGTTATGATGTGTCTTTGTTTTTCTAACATTTACTGTACTTATGTCATAAGACTGCTCTTCTCCATTTGCTAAAATAGGAGATGAGAACAAGAAAAAGGCAATACTTCAGTTCCAATATCCTAATTGTACACATGCAAAATCTTTTCACAAAAAATGATATTAGAAAGAAGCCGTGCTATTTCTAGTTTCTGCTTATCATGGTCTTGCAGTTACTCTTCCCTCTGAAATAGTATCTCAGTTCTCCCAAGCTGAGTCAGGCAGCCTTGAGCTCAGGGTAGGTATTTTGCATGTCAACAGAAGGGCAGCTGATAAAGAAGGTAAGGATCCTTCCCCCTTCCAGACAGCCAGTGTAGAGCAGAGTGAGGAGCTCTTTTCTCCAATGTGACCTGATATGGAGCTTGTATTAGAGGACACCAACTTGCGTCTAAGGAATGTCCACTGAAAGAACAACTGTAGATGAAGAGAGGAAGCCACTCATAAAAGACAGAGCTTCCCCACAGGCATAAAGGAAGATGGTCCAGACAGCATCAAGAAGCTCACAGTACCGTTCCGACAGGCTTGTTGAGAAGGTGGTAAGGTAAGGGATGTTCCGTGCCTAAGTAGAAGAATCATGATGCAAGAAGTTGGAAGTCAGGGGGAACACAAACAGACTCTTCATGAAAACTTTCTCTCCCAAAGTCCTGGCTTTGTATTTCTCTCACTGAAACTGGCTTCAAAACTCTGTGGCTTTTCATTCCAACTGTGTAGTTCACAAAAAAGAGGGCTCCTACTGTGAACTGACATCTTTTTAAAGGCCACAAAAATTTTTCTCCTTTAATGTTTTACATTTAATATCAATTTTATGTACAGATAAAATAGATAGGGTTTCAAAATTGACATTTCATGATACATAATCTAACAAATAATGCAGCTTTTAATTCTGATCACAAGTTCTGAGGAATAACTCCTTCCTGAATCAAACAACTTGATTCCCAGTGGAGTTACTAACAGTCAGTGATGGCAAACCTTTTAGAGCTTTCAATGAAACCAACAGCCTGCTGCGGCATATGGCACACATGCAACTCATTCACCACCTAGTCACTAGGTGAACTCAGACAGCACATTCTCCCTCTACAAGAACCTCGGAAACTGACTCCCTCCTCCTGCCATACTCTTACCCCTATTCAAGCCGTAGAGAAAGCGTTAAGATCCCCAACCTTCATTTTCCTTGCTTGTACTTTAAAGTATCTCTGCCTCTTGTCTAGAACTTCCAAGTCTACTGTCAAAGCTGTTCTTAAAGGTGTCTCTCCCAGGCCCTCCAGTCCTCTCTTAGGGAGAGAGAATCTTTCCTCTGCCCTTGCTTTAGTACTTGCTGTCTGTATGAGTGATTCTCTCATCTCCAGTTATGGGCTAAATTGTTTTGGATCTTACATGCCCTAAAGCATGGCACACAGGCTCATAAAGTATTCTTAGTAAGTGCCAGGGTATGTGCTTGGCTAGATTTGCACAGAGATGAAAACAAGTGCACACCTAATCTTTCAGAGTTCACAGTTTAGTAGATGATGACAGCAGCTGGTAAAAGGAAAATGACAGCATGAATAGGCAAGTACTACAAATGATAAAAAAATACAGTGAATGTTAATTTTAAAAATATATATATAGTTAAACACATTGCCACTAATTTCCCTCAAAATAATCCCTCACCATTTGGGATCTTTGAGATCAAAGATCTCATCATTCTTGCTACTTTTTGAAGCAGTTCTGAAAGTCTTTTTCTGTGAGTGTGTTTACAAAGCGGGATCAAAAATAATTCTGCTGCCGAGTGGCATCCAAAGAAAATCCAGGTCATAAAAATATTATAGTGTGTCCCCATCTACCTTACTCATTGGATCTAGCACCATGTAACTTCTGGCTCTTCCACAAAGTCAAAATGACAATGAAAGGTAAACTTTTTGAATCAACCCAGAACATCGAGGCAGCCAAGACAGTGCAACTAAAGACATCCATGAAAGAGGATTTCCAAAACTGCTTCAGAAAGTGGCAAGAATGATAGGATAAGTGTATTTGAAAGAAGGGGGAGTAATTTGAGGGAGGTTAATGGCAATGTGTCTTTTACTCTAATACATTTTTAAAAATTTAAACACATACCATATGTTTCAGTCACACAGTATGTGACAGAGAGAAGTAAAAGGTGCCATGAAATGTGGGATGTTTCTTTGTGGGATGGTGAGAAGAGGAAGTGGGTCCTGAGCAGTGTCCTAAAGGTTAGGACACCTGGAGCAGAGGGATGAGTGGACTGAGTATCCATGTGAGAGAGATCGGCCCACTCTGGGACTAGATTCCATACAATGTGACCGCAGCGCAGTAACTAAGAAGACAGGGCAAGAGACATGGCTGATCACAGCACAGTAAGATGAAGCCTTTGGGTTGTATTCTGGAAAACTCAAAGTATGTACTCCAACCCACATGAACAAAGGATATAAGGGGATGACTGGCATTAGGGAAATCTCATAGGATGCTGTTGTTATAAAACAGGTAAGAGGCGATGCAGGCCAAAGTGAGATAGTAGCTGTGAGAGTTAAGAAGAGAAGAAAAGTTCAAAGATGCTATTGGAAAAGTTTTGTTTGTATCATGTAATAGCAGGGTGATTGTTGGTAGTCAGAGAGAGAAAGGTTCAAGATGAACTCTTCGGTTCCGACTTGAGTGCCTACTATTGTTGAGAGCAGACTTAGGGGTTGGGATAAGGAAGGAGTAAGGGTTTAATATGGGACATGTTTGAGATCCTCTGTGGAATCCAAGGAAGAATTTCCAGAAGAGAAGTGACTATGTATGTCTAGAATATAGTTGATATTATTAGTGTCTTGTCTTGAAAATGAAAGAAAATTGGAAAACTAGTATATATGTAGTAGCTAATTCTATTTAGAAGTAGAAGGATATGTTGAATTATAAGCACGTCTTGTATGTTGGGACTATGATCAAAATCTGTAAGAAATACTTGGAGGTACATGCCTGAAATTGAAGGCAAAAGGATTCAAAGTTTAAGGTCAGCCTGGCAATTTATCAATCTCAAAATAAAAAGGGCTGGGGATGAAGCTCAATGATAGAGCACTTAGCCAGCATGTATGAGGTACTAGGTTCATTCTGAGAGAGAGAGAGAGAGAGAGAGAGAGAGAGAGAGAGAGAGAGAATCCTCAAATTCTACCTGTAAACCCCAAATTCTGATTAGAAATTCTCCAAGGAAAAACATGTTCAGAGTTTCAGAAGTAAGACTAGATCACTATAACATGTCACTACTCCATATTCATCAATGTAGGATGCCCCCTGATGAGTACAGCTGACCCATTAACACTCTGCTGTATCTTTTAATGCCAGAGGCATTTGTAACCTATAAACACTTTTAAAAAGGTGAGAAGGCTTCATTTGCCTCAACTGAAACACAAGGCTCAGTCCTATATATTTTACCACTACAGTGTCAAGACAAAACAAACTGAAGTAACCAAAAGGGCAAAGAAAGGATTTTTCCCAGTGGTCTAGAGTAGACATTACCTAATCCCAGAATCAAGGTATTCTCAGCATAGAATATTACTCCTAATTTCATGGGAAGAACAGAGTAACTGAATAATGATAATGGGGGAGAGCATCATGTATCTCTGCACCAGGATCTAATGCATGTCACTGACCTTTATCCCACGTAAACACTCCTTTTCTTTTGGAATAAAGTTAGAAATTGGAAGTTACCAAGAATTGCCAAGAGTTTCCCATTGGACTCAAAAGGCCAAAGACAAGACCTTGATAAACTTCAACATTTAAGGATTGACTAGACTAGAGCTTTTTTTTTTTGGTACCGGGGAATGAACTCAGGTCCTTGCGCTTGCACAGCAGGCGGCGAAACCACTGAGCTAAATCCCCGACCCTAGACTAGAGCTTTTACAGAGGTGCCTGAGAAGGCATACTACAGAGGCATGGAAGGATAGAATTCAGAAAAGGCAAATTGTCAAGACTACAAAATGCCATTGGGTATAATAAGTAAAAGGGGTATGAGTAGCGTCTGTGAAAATAGTTCTCATGGAATAGTACAGAATCAGAACCCCTGACAGTGGAAAACAGAAATGCACAAAATTCCTTTGTATGTTAAGATTTACATGATTAGAGAATGGATTGAGGATTCACTTTAACAGAGCAGCAAGCTAGCAATCTCTAGAACTGACTGATAGAACAAATTCTAACACAATTCTCAAACCTAAGGACAAAGGCACCCTTTGCTTAGTTGGTGCCCATATGGCTCACTTGGGTTTCTGACCACCAGATGGTGAAGTATCACTAGGGTTTTCTAGTTTCTCTTGAGCTGTGAGACTACACATTCTCCTGTATTATGTAGCATTTGGATAAATGTGGGGAAGCATTTGTTTTAGAGTTTTAGATGAATAAGCTTTGTATTTTAAATTTTATTCTGAACAGAGTTGAGACAGTAGAAGGATGCCATATAGAACTTCAAAAGTGAACATATTCAAAACTGAACTCACACACACACAAGTGTGTGCACCGTCAAAGGGGCAGAAAGAAAAAAACTATATTATTATATTAAAATATCTAACACTAAAGTTACACTAATATTAATTTTGTTGGATGATTTCCTGCCACTTACTGCAGCTATGGATTTTGGGCAAGTTGCTTAATCTCTTTTAGATTCAGTCTCATTTTTTGTTAAATGGGGTAATAATAATGAAATCTAGCTCATAAAATTTTGAGAATTACATATTAGAACACATTTTTAAAGCTGAGCAGGATTCCTAGTGTAAAGCAAGGGATCAGAAAATTATAATTATTATGGTACTTTAGAATACAGAAAGATTTCCAACTAATCATTATGAGCCCCAATAATAATTGCAGTGCATGTACTGTATCATAAAAGTAATAGAATATGTGTGCATATATGTATATAAGCACATATCCATGCAGGTACATATACATTTACATAAGAAGATAGCTTCTTCAAATGGGCAGTCTCCATATTATTAAAGGCTTCAAACTAAAAAATGTGAAAGAATATCATAGAAATTGACTTGGAAATGGTGACGCTTGTGAAAACAGTTAAAAATTCCATCTTCAAAAATTTGTGGGTGCAAAGAATACATTGACCCAACATCTATTCTAATCCCCTTCTACTTACCAAAAGACCGTAGAATTAAAAACTGGAAAATAACTCCAAAACGCTTGTAACAAGGGTTTCAGGGGAAATACTAGGCTCCACCACTCACATAAATTTAGCTTTCTGTTTCAGCTCTTCCAACAGTTCTGAAGTATCTAATCCCTTGTATTAAACCTTTGTTCATTTACACTATTAATAATAGATTTGGACCAATAGAGATAGCTGGAGTCAATATGGCTTTGGACAGGGGCCTGATAACTTCTCAGACAAGTTAAACTTGCTTGAGATCCCCACAAAAGAGTCATCTTTGCCAATTACCATTGTTGGACCTCCTTCCACTTCAGGGCTCACAGAAACCCAACAATTTTTATAAAACATCTATCTGTGAAGAAAAAGCAATTAGGCTGTATGTACACAGGATTGCTGAGGTGGAGGGAGGAGAAGGTGGAAGAAATAGGGAGAAGAACATGTCACTATTTGGATGTACCAGCTCCCTTTTGTGTAACTATTGCAAAGACAGTCACTATCTTTGCTAAGATTCTCAAGAAAAAGCTTTGAAATGTCAAGATTACTTGTATGATTAATTAGAAGAAAATACAAATATATACTTCACAGAGTGTGGCCATTTCAATTCAATAAAAAATCTGAAGGACTTACCATAGTATGTGATGCTGAACAACTCTTTACATATGTTTTTTAAATCATTCTTAGTATCAATTGTTGGAGGAAAAAGAAGTCTGTCTATCCTTCACACAGGCTCCTGATTGTTCTCCGGGAAAGGGTGAAATGAGCTTTTCTAGTTGGTTTTCTAATCAGCTTGGTTATATCCTTCCACTGTGCTATGGTCTGTGATGTAGCTATGGCAAAGTTCATCTTAATAGTTTGACCCACAGTCTCACTAGGACAGAAAACTGTCTACCCTAGTAAGTCACCCAAGGTAGAAAAGACAAGGTTATGGGAAATTGGATTAAGGAGGGAAGAAACAAAGCACAGCTGAAGAAATGAAGAGTTTTGAATTGAGGATAGAAAGGAGAAGGAATGAGAATAGGAATAGAAGAGTGTGAAAAAGGCCAGAACAGGTATGGCAAAGGAATTCAACAGGAACTTCCAGGTGGCAAATTGGCTTAGAATGCTTAACCATAAGGATGCCTAATATTCTATTTACTTGTTTCACTGAGAGGTAAACCCTCTACTGTTGCTTCCCTGTGTTCATTAGCAAACAATTTCTTGTGGGAGTCAAGTGGAGATGAAGGGGATTGCCAGCCTAAGAGAAAGGATTGAGTCCTACGTCTAGGGCAGCTCAGGGCATAAAGAAGGCAGCCTAGGCGGTCAGGAGTGCAACCAGGAGGGGCTGCACCCGAGAACAGGCCAGAGGATGTGCACATATACAGGAGATAACATGGAGTTTTCTAAGAGAAATGAAGTGGAAGGTTGAGGCCATTTTATTTCAATCTCAATGGACAGGATGACCCCAGAGACAAGGGTGACCTCAGCTAACATCTGAGTTACATTAGCTTTTCCAAATAAGGGGGAGAGAGATAAGAATGCACTAGGATAAGTGGGATTATAGAAGGCAATAATTCTCATAGCATGTTTGTTTTTCACAGAGAAATTCTTACTTCAAATGAAACATTACTTGGAAGTCCAGTGTGAAAACATAAAAGAATGTCTGCTCAGCCTGGCAGGAGGATTGGTGTGTGGGGAGAGAGAAGGAGACAAGAGCCCTCCTGCTTGCTTCCTCCACTCCTGCCCTTATTTTACCCACTGAGCAGTTCTACCTATGATAGAGGTCTAACCATGACAGTTTGAAAACCACATATAAGTGCATCTGGCTCTTTTCCAAAACGTAGAATAATAGTGCATTAAACACACAAGGTCTCAAATCAGGTTGCATCATTGTTTGCTCCTAGGTAATTACCTTAACAGTGTTTTATTCTTCATCTATATTGTGAGTATATAAGAGGGAACATCCAGCCAGGGATGGTGCTGCATGCTTGTAATCCTGGAACTCTGGGACACTGAGGCAAAAGGAGCTGAAATTTGAGCCCAGTCTGGACAACTGAGTGATTTAGTAAGACCCTATCTCAAAATAAATAAAAGAAAATGGCTGAAATGTAGCTTGGTGTGAAGGTCCTGAATCTGCAGTACTGAAAAAATAAATAAATAAATACTAGCTGGGCACGGTTGCACATGCCTGTAATCCCACTGTGAGTTCAAGGTCAGCCTGGGCTACATAGTGAGTTTAAGTGAGATCCTATCTCAAAAAACTCATACCCAAACCCAAACCAAAACCAAAACCAAACAAAAATTCACATAAAAGAGCCAACATCCTCATAACCTTATTGTGACTATTAACTGCACATTGTATGTTAAGTATTATAAAAAGTTCTAGCACAAAGTAAATAATGAATGTTAACTATCATTTCTATCTTAACATACTCTTTCATTTCAGATATTTCATTATTAAACAATTTCCAGTTTGGCAATTACCCAACAGAGATTCTGGTGAGGAAGAGAGAGTGGTCCAGAGCACAAGGAAGCTCCAGAGAGACAGGCCTGGGGTAAAGGCTCTGGGGAGGAAAGTGGGGCCCCCACCCCAAAAAGGAAGGCCCTGTATCTCAGAGTAGTAACCAGTGACATCACTCCAAATCAGAAAGTGTCTGACTTACAACACACAACAGAAGTCACTCTATTAACTGTTTAATGCATGCCCATTTAATTACTTACTATGAATCACATCTGACCCTTGTTAGCACTTTGGCCCAAGAACCCTTTAATTATCATTAACACAAATAACACGATGAAAGTATCATAGCCTAATGTCTCAGAGGAACTTGGATCTTGAGGCAGAAAGTAGAAGAAAATGTTAGTAAAAAAGGAATATCCTCTACACTACTTCTTCAGCCTTATTTTGAAATGAGAAGCCAGCAATTATCAGGAATCTCAAATCTCCTCACAAAATATAATGTTCTTCTGTATCACTCCACAAAATTCTTTCTTTTTTTTTTTGGTACCAGAGATCGAACTCGGGTCCTTGTGCTTGCACAGCAGGCGGCGAAACCACTGAGCTAAATCTCCAGCCCTCACAAAATTCTTGATTATTCACTGGTGTGTGTTCCCAAAACTTAAAAGGGAAGTATTATCTAAGTAAATATCTTTGCCAAAGACCAAAAGCAGAAATAGTTCATATTTTTTGCCAAAAAAAAAATTCCTGGAATTGTATTGCTTTTAATAAAATTTATTAACTTAATCGTTTTCTATAAAAGGAGATGTTAAAAAGTAAAGGGAACATAAAAATGATTTCTAGAGGCTCATAAATCAATAAATTGTACTTTATAGAATGCAGAAAAGTGGGAGGGAAATTTAGCCCTCCTATTTACAGTAGCCATGAGAAATGCAGGGCAGAGTCCAATTCTACAGAATTCACTGTTCCAAGGAAGCCTGGGTAATTTAGTACTGGGCAAACATTTAGGGACAAAGTCTAGAATCTTGGGGAGGGCTGAAATAAAGTAGCATTGCTGATGCATTTTTGGAAAGAAAAATAAGGAAGTGTTTCTGAGGCTTGGGAAAATAGCCACAGTTAGACTATAGAGTCACTGGAATGGGGAGATAGGCAACTGGAGAAAGAAAATTGAAAGGCTGAAGGATAATGAAGTGTAGCTTTCCCTTGTGAAGGAAAGGAGTGGTTCCATATGCCTTTATTGGCAGGGAGAGTTCTAGAAAATCCTGTTATCAAGCATCAGAGAGTTTGGACAGAGATCAAATGAATCGCCCAAGGTCACACACTGTGTCAGGGCAGACCCAGAGTTAGAACTCAAAGCCCTGAAGCCAATTGCTTGGCTCCTTAAGCCACAAACGCTTGTCAAGGAAAAGGTCTCCCTAGAGTTGAAGAAATGCAGCTGGAGAATATTAACCCCAATGTAAACCAGACAGGATTTCACTGGACCACAGACCCAGAACCTGTTTTGGTAGATGCATATGGAAAGTGGGAGGCAGGAGAAAGAGAGGTTTGCTGAGAAAATAGTGAGCCTTAATTAGATGATTAGATACTCCCACCCAACAGCCTTTCACACACACACACACACACACACACACACACACACAGAACAAAATGCACACTCAATTAAATATTATGGGCTGACAAAACTGAAAATACTAGTCTGAAAGAAAAGCCATCATTTTAATAATAAGTCATTGATTGGTGGGTGCTGGTGTGTGTGTGTGTGTCTCCGTATGTATGTTCCTTAAACCTGGAAAGGATACTCCTATTAGATCAGTACATAATTAATTCTAAGAACGAGAGAGAGACAGAGACAGAGACAGAGAGAGAAGGGAGGGAGGGAATGGAGGGAAGGATACAGGAAAGAAGAGAGGGAGGGAGAAAACATATTTAAAACATATTTAAACCTATGATCATTGAAAACAGTACCTTATTCCCAGTCTATGAGCCATGCGTTTGTAATCTTTCTTGATATTACTTCCATTGTGAACTTGATGAAAGCTAAGGTCCTCTTCCAGGGAGCTTCTTATGCACCCATACTTGCAATTTTAATATTAAAGTTTCAAGAGTTCAAAGGTCCTCATAAGTCAAAAACTCCAGATAATACACACTATTGTAAGGGGATTTGAATGCTCAGAGGAAGGTGGGAATGGCTCTGATTGCTCATCTTCTTTCCAAAACCCTATCTCCAACCCAGCGGCCTCATGTTCACATGGAACACTTGTTAGACATACAGGTACCAGAATATTTCCCACATCGAGATGAATCTGAATTTCTAGGGCTGGAGAGGTGGGGCAGGTGCCACAGGAATCAGTATTTTAACCATTGTCTCATACAATTGTGATACACAGAGAGATTTGGGAACCACTGCTTTGGACAGCTGCCTAAGGATACTGTCAACTACTTAGAGGCTTCTGAATTTATGGGATAAGGGAATCAGAAGTTGGGGAGGGGGTGTAAGAGGAGTGATCACAGTCTCCAACCCTGATTTGGGACTAATGGCCTAACAATGGCAGAAATATTCAAAATCTGGCCCATTCTAGAAAATTTGGGATATATGATCATTACAGATATGAGATGAAAAATGTCTGAGAAAGCAGTGGTTTAAGGATAAGATAGTCAGATAGATGGTCTGCATTAAGCCGAAAGTTCGATCATTTGATTTTACATCCTATGTCCTTGATTTTCTCTTGGCTGATACCTTCTCTTCCAGCTATTGAAAGACCCCTCTTTTATCACCAGATTTCTCCATCTGATGTGTATGTCAGGAAACCTCACTGTAGGCCCTTCTGATCAGCCTGATTTGCAGCCTGAGACCAGTCTCTCTTGTCCTCCTGTGCTGGACAGTAAAGGGCCCAGAGACTCAACCTATTCCTTTGGTAGCTCTTCCCACACATTCTACTCTTGAGAGTTTGTCCTATCAACTTTCACGCCAGGGAGTAAGATATATATTACTAGCTCATTTTTCTCCACTAGCTCATTTTTACCACCGATAATGCCAGGAAGAAAGGCAAACATCATGGCACTCCCCATTCAGTGGGGGTTCAGTGTTACAGGGTTCTTTGGGCTACACTGGCTAGGCTTTAATCATTGACTTCCTTAAGTATCTCTAATTTATGACTTCTCATTTGTTCTTCAATCTTCTATGATAATTAACATAATGAGAATAATATATATAATAGTATATCATTAATAAGACAAAGATGAGTAGAAATGCGGGCTAATAAAATTGGTGCTTACTCTAGAACTGTTTCACTTACTGTTTCAGAAGTAACAAAGGAAAAGTGCAGTGAAATACAGAACACACTCTTCACAATGCTTATCAGAGGTGTTTGCTACAATACATACTGAAAAATAGATGTTGAATTAAACCAAAAAATGTTAAAGGACTAATAAGCAAAATAACTCACCAAGACTATGTCCACATGCATAAAAATGAACTGTTTCTCTGGTCTCATGCAATCTACTTTACAAAATTGTTAGTTAGCTAAGAGTTAAGCAGTTCTATAAGTTAACATAACTTTTTGTCATTCTCATTATTATTACAGCCATTCAGCTAAATGTCAATAATATATTAAGAGCTGTTCTCTATTTTTCCAAAAATTTTGTGAAGTACAAACTGGCTTCTCATATTATAGCAATGGAAAATGAGGCTCAAAAGGGTTAGATATGTTATGCACATTCACACAAGCTAAATATGCTTGACCCAATGTTCTGCTGGTAGATGTTTAACAATCAGATCTTTGGAGTGAGAAGAGGTTCTCTTTTGTAATATCTGCTAATTCTCATGGTGCATATATTTCCATCAAGGGATTTCAGGTAATTGGGAAGCGATGTGCACACTCATTCTTATCTTGTCAGGTAAGACATGTGTCCCTCTGCATCACGGCTTGAATAGAGGCCCACATAATTCTGCAAGCTGACCATTCATTCACTGCAACATTCTCATAATTGTACGAGCATGGTAATTGGAAACGGGCCATAATTCTGTCCTGCCAATACCAAATAATTTCTGAAATCAGCTTCTTTTTTCATTCATTGAAAAGGTAAAACATATAGGAAAGCCACAAAATTATACTCTTGCTATTGTGTAAAGCTAGTCAAAAGTGAAAACTCATTGTTGATAACTTTGAAAGATGAATTGAAAAATATATGCCAAGGGTATGTCATAAGTACATTAATTCTGATAATGGCAAATATCAGCAATTTTGGTAGCTTCTCACAAATTAGGTGGTTTTTTTTCCAAAACTGTATGTTATAACCCAACAAAGAAAAGTCAGAATAGTCATGCTCAGTTGTAAACTCAGACTTATTTTTTTCATCTGTCCACCACATTGTGCTAAAATTGTTTTAAAATGTTATTTTATTGGTACATTTTAGGTATACAATATAATGACATTCATCATTGGAAATTTGCACCTTTACATAATCTCTCTTGGTTCTTATTTTTCCCCCTTCCCCTGCCCTCCCTTCAACCCCTCCATCTCTCCCTATTTACAAAGACATTGTTTCCATTTTTTCCTTTTCTCATAATAATTCCATTCCCTTCTTTCCTTTCCCCTACTCCTCCCACTTCCCCTTCTCCTTTGCCCTTTTTCTTCCTATTTCACATTATCTATTTTACCTTTTAGTCCTTATTTACACTTTCAGGTTCTCACACTAGAGAAACTATTTGGTATTTATACATGTGTGTCCTATTTATTTCACTTAAGAGTATCACCTCAATGTGCATCCATTTAGCTATAAATGTCTCTAATTTCTTATTTTTATGGTTAAATAGTATTCCATTTTATTTTTAAAAACCCACATTTTCTTTATCCAGTCTCCAGTTGATGGGCATTTGCGTTGCTTCCAAGTTTTACCTATTACAAATTGTGCTGCTATGAACACAAGTGCACCTATATCACTGTGGTATGATTCTGTTAATTCGTTGGGGAAGATACCCAGCAGGGGAATAGCAGGGTCAAATGAGACTTCCAATCCTAGTTCTTTGAGGTATCTCCATACTGATTTCCACAGTGGTTGCACCAGTCTACACTCCCACCAGCAGCAGAGAAGGGTTCCTCTTTCCCCACAACCCCATCAGCATTTGTTATTGGTTGATTTCATGATAGCAGCCATTCTTTCTGGAGTGAGGTGGAATCTTAGTGTTTTTTCCTTTGCATCTCTCGAGTGACCAGTGATGTTGAACATTTTTTTATATGTCTATTTGCTATTTCTTCTACTTTGTCTGAGAAATATCTGTTCATTTCAGATGTGCATTTTCAGATTGGGTCTTTAAATTTGGGAGGTCTGATTTTTTTAAGTTCTTTATAGATTTGAGATAGTAGACCTTTATCTGACGAACAGCAGGTGAAGATTTTTTTCCCAAATTGTGCATAGTCTCTTCACACTGCTGGTGGTTTCTCTTGCTGTGCAGAAGCCTTTTAATAAGAAGAGATCCCACTTGTTGATTGTGCTAGTTCACGGGCAACTGAGGTTTTGTTCATAAAATATTTTCCTACACCAATGTCTTCAAGAGTTCTACCTAACCTCTGTTCCAGCCAGTTCAGCATTTCTATTTTAATATTTAGATCTTTAATCCATTTTGATTTTAGTTTAGTGCATGGTGAGAGATATAGGTCGAGTTTTAATCTCTGACATGTTATAACCCAATTTTTCCAGCACCATTTATTAAAGAGGCTATCCTTCCTCCAGTGAGGGTGTTTGGCTCCTTTATCGAAGATGAGATGGCTGAGTGTGTCTGGAGTTGTTTCGGCATCTTCTAATCTGTTCCACTGGTCCTCAGGTCTGTTTCTTTCCCAGTACCATGCTGTTTTTATCACAGTAGATTTGTAGTACAGTTTTAAGTTGGGGATTGTGATACCCCCTGCCATGTCTCTGTTACCTGGAATTGCTTTAGCTATTCTGAGTGTCTTCTTGTTCCAAATGAATCTTTGGATTGTTTTCTCAAGGTCTGTGAAGTATGCTGCTGGGATTTATATTGGGACTGCATTGAATCTATATAGCAGGTTTGGAAGTACAGCCATTTTCACTATGTTGATCCTTCCTACCCAGGAGCAGGGGATGTCTTTCCATTTTCTGATATCATCTTCAATCTTTCCTTTCAGAGAGCTGTAGTTTTCAGAGAAGAGGTCTTTGATTTCTTTTGTTAGGTTGATTCCTAGGTATTTCAATTCCTTGGATGCTATTGTGAAAGGAAGTGTTTTCTGTATTTCTCTCTCAGTGAGTCTGTTGTTCATGTAGAGGAAAACTATTGATTTTTGTGTGTTGACCTTGTAACCAGCTACTTGACTGAATTTGGTTATTAAGTCTAGAAGACTTTTGGTGGAGTTTTGGGGTCTTCTATATAGAGTATCATGTCATCTTCAAATAATGACAGTTTGCCTTCTTCATTTCCTATCTTTATTCCTTTTATTTCTTTCTCTTGTCTAATTGCCATGGCTAATGTTTCCAAAACTATATTGAACAATAGTGGTGATAGTGGACATCTTTGTCTTGTTCCTGATTTTGGTGTGAAGGATTTCAGTTTTTGACCATTTAGTATGATATTGGCTGCTGGTTTTTCACAGATGGCTTTTATCAGATTGAGGTTAGAGGTGATCTATTCCAATGTTTTGTAGGGTTTTCATCATAAATGCGTGTTAGATTTTTGTCAAATGCTTTTTCTGCATCTATTGAGATAATTATATGGTTTTTGTCCTTGGTTCTATTGATATAGTGTATTACATTGATTGATATGCATATGTTGAACCATTCTTGCATGCTTGGGTTGAATCCCACTTGATCAGAGTGTATGATCTTCTTGATGATCTCCTGCATTCTATTTGCCAGTATCTTATTAGGGATTTTTGCATCTTTGTTCATTAGTGAGATTGGCCTATAGTTCTCTTTCTCAGTTGGCTCTTTCTCTGCTTTGGGGATCAAGGTGATGCTTGCTTCCAGGAATGAATTTGGGTGTTTTGTTTCCCGTTCAATTTCATTGAAGAGTTTAAACAGTAGTGGCAATAGTTCCTATCTAAATGTCTTGGAGAATTCAGCAGTGAAGCCATCAGGACCCGGGCTTTTCTTAGTTGGTAACTTTTTAATTATGTATTCAATTTCACTGATTGATATTGAGTTGTTTAGAATTTTTAGGTCTTCTTCGTTCAACTTTGGTAATTCATATGTATCTAGGAATCTGTCCATTTCCTCTGTGTTTTCCATCTTACTGGTGTATAGCTTCTCATAGTAGATATTAATGATCCTCTGGATTTCAGCTGGGTCTGTTGTAATTTCACCCTTTTCATTTCTAACTGCATGGATTTGGGCCTTTTCTTTCCTTTTTCTGATAAGGTTGGCTAAGACTTTGTCCATTTTGTTTATTCTTTCAAAGAACCAACTCTTGCCTTCATTGATTTTTTTATATCATTCTCTTAGTCTCCATTGAATTGATTTCTGCTCTGATCTTTATAATTTCCTCCCTTGTATGAGCTTTGGGTTTGTCCTATTCTTCTTTTTCTTGAAGCTTGAGGTTCAACATCAGGTTGTTTAATTGGGCTCGCTCTGTTTTACTAATATAAGTATTCAGTGCTATGAATTTCCCTCATAAAACTGCTTTCATTCTGTCCCATAGATTCCCATATGTTGTACTGACATTGTCATTTAGTTGTAGGAACTGTCTGATTTCTTTTTTAATTTCCTCTGTGACCCATTGGTTATCCAGAAGTGTGCTGTGTAGTTTCCATGTATTTATGAAATTCTTCCAGTTCCTTTTGCTATTAATTTCCAATTTCTTCACGCTATGGTCTGATAATATACAGGGGATAACTTCAATTCCTTTGCACTTACTTAAACGTTTTATATGAGCAAGTATGTGGTCTATTTTGGAGGATGACCCATGTGCAGCTGAGAAGAATGTGTATTCTAATTTTGCGGGGTGGAACATTCTGTAAATATCTTTTAGGTTCATTTGTTCAAGAGTTTGATTGAGTTCTAGTATTTAATCACTTACTTTTTGTCTAGTTGATCTATCTATTTGTGATAATGGGGTATTGAGGTCCCTCACTACAATTGTATTAGTGCATACATGACTTTTCATGTCCATTAGTATTTATTTTATATGGTTGGGTGCATTAGTGTTTGGTGCATATATATTGATTGTCATCTCTTCCTGTTGTATTGTTCCCTTTACAAGGATGTAGTGTCCTTCTTTGTCTCTCTTTTTTTTCTTCAATTCTTTTATTGGTACATTTTAGGGAAACAATACATTTACATTTATCAGTAGGTGCTTGTACCTGTACATGATGTATCTTGGTTCTTATTTTTTTCCCCACTACCTGTGACCCTTTCATCCCCTCCACCCTTCCCTATTTACATAACCTTTGTTTCTATTTTTTTTTCTTTTGTCTAATTTTTCCTTTCACTCCTTTCCTTTCCCCTTGCCCTCCCACCACCTGTACCCCTTTGGAACTTTTTTTCCTATTTCAAATTATCAATTATCCATTATAATCATTTTGATTCTTATTTATACTTTCAGTTTCTCACACTAGAGAAAATATTCCTTATTTAAACATGTATGCCCTATTTATTTTACTTATGAGTATGGCCTCAATATCCATCCATTTAGCTATAAATGTCTCTAGCTTCTCATTCTTTATGGCTGAGTAGTGCTCCATTTTACTAAAAAAACCACATCTTCTTTATTCAGTTTCCAGTTGATAGGCACTTGGGCTGTTTTCAAGCTTCAGCTACTACAAACTGAGCTGCTATAAACATGGGTGCACATATATCGCTGTGGTATTATTCTTTTAATTCTTTTGGGAAGATATCCAGCAGGGGAATACCTGGGTCAAATGGGACATCTAGCCCTAGTTCTTTGAGGTATCTCCATACTGATTTCCACAGTGGTTTCAGAACTCTGCACTCCTACAACAATGGAGAAGGGTTCCTTTCTCCCCATACCCCCAACAGCATTTGCTATTGGTTGATTTCTTGAAAGCAGCCATTCTTTCTGGAGTGAGGTGAAATCTCATTGTTGTTTTCATCTGCATTTCTCGAATGACCACTGATATTGAACATTTTTTCATGTTTATTTGCTGTTTTTACTTCTTTGTCTGAGAAATGTCTGTTCAGTTCAGATGCCCATTTTTGAATTGGGTTTTTGAATTTGGGGGGGGCTGATTTTTTAAAGTTCTTTATATATTCTAGATGGTAGTGCTTTGTCTAAGGTATAGCCGCTAAAAATGTTTTCCCACATTGTAGGTTGTCTCTTAGCTCTGTTGGCGGTTTCTCTTGCAGTGCATAAGTTTTTTAATAGGATGAGATCCCAGTTGAAGATTCTTTGTGCTAGTTCCTGTGCTACTGAGGTATTGTTCATAAAGTCTTTTCTTATGCAAATGTTTTCAAGAGTTCTACTGGACTTATCTTCCAGCAAGTTTTTTGTTCCTGTCTTAATATTTAGATCTTTAATCCACTTTGATCTTAGTTTAGCGCATAGTGATAGGTATGGGTCTAGTTTTAATCTTTGGCAGGTTGAAATCCAGTTTTTCCAACACCATTTATTAAATAGGCTATCTTTGCTCCAGTGAGGGTGGTTGGCTCCTTTGTCAAACATGAGGTGGCTGAGTATGTCTGGAGTTGTTTCTGCAATCTATTCCACTTTTCTTCTTTGTCTCTCTTAGTCAGTGTTGGTTTGAAATCCAATTGGTATGCAAAAAGGATAGTTGCTCCTGCTTTTTTTCAGGTTCCCGTCACACGGAGTAGTTTTTTCCACCCTTTATCTTTCAGTCCATGAGTTTCTTTTTGAATTAACTGTGTTTCTTGTATGCAGCACATGGTTGGATTTTGCTTCTTGACCCATTCTGCCAGTATATTTCTTTTGATTGGTGAATTGAGACCATTAACATTGGTGGTTATAATTGATACATATTGACTTATCATTGACATGACTTTTTCTTTTTGTTGGATTCTCCCCCTTTACATTTAATTTTTTGTCCTGCCCAATGGATTCATTCTGCTGGACTTCCTGGGGTTGTGATCCCCATTGTCTTTTCCTAGGATATTTTCTAAAATTTTGGGGGTGCTGGTTTGTTATTCATGAAGTTCCTAAGGTGCTCTTTGTCATGAAAGTGTCTTATTTCCCCATCAGTTTTGAAAGATAGTTTTGCAGGGGACATCATTCTGGGTTGGAGGTTGTTTTCCTTTAGGTCTTAGAATACATCACTCCAAGCTCTTCTTGCCTTGATGGTTTGTGTTGAGAAGTCTGCTGTGATTTTGGTGGGCTTTCCTTTGTATGTGATTTGTTTCTTTTCTCTCACTGCTTGTAGAACTTTGTTCTTCTGTTGTGTTTCTGGAATCTTAACAATTATATGCCTATGTGTAGTTTTTTTTTTATCAAGGCTAGTTGGAGTCCTATATGCCTCACTTATCTGTATGTGAAGTTCTTTTCCCCTGCTTAGGAAGTTTTCTGCCATCACTTCTGTGAACAGTTTTTTTATGTCATCTGCACTCTCTCCTGTTTTTTTTTTACTCCAGTCCGTCTTATGTTATTCTTCTTTGCATCGTGTAGCAGCTGCTGGATTGTTTTCTCCTGGTCCCTTACAATTTTGAAGCAATTTTTCTTTTCCTGGTCATTAATTGAAATTTTATCTTCTATATCTGAAATTCTGTCCTCACATTGGCTCATTCTGCTGTGTAGAATTTCAATGGAGTTTTTAATCTCCTGGAAATCTGTTTATATCTATTTTATGGATTCCATTTGTTTCCTATGTTGGGATTCCATCATGTTCCTCAGATCCTCTCTAGATTTATTAATCATGTCTTGCAATATGAGCACAATGTCTGCTGTTATCTGAGAAATTATTTCTGATTTCATTTTTTCCAGATCCTCTTTTGTTCACAGTTCAGGGAGTCCTGGTGGTTGAGTATCAGAGTGTTCCATCTCATTTCCCTTTGGGGTTGCTGTAGGTGATGTGGACGTCTGGTTTTGAGACTTGTTATGTGTCTTCTCATTTAGATGGGGGGGGGGAGTGCTGCTGGTGCCCATGCAGCTGACCTCCTCTGCGCTGGGAGTGGTGGAACAGCAGCCCGGAAGCCCCTTCCTCTGTGCTGGGAGCAGTGGAATGGCAGCCCCCATTGTGCTAAAATTATTGAAATGTCTCTGACTAGTGTCTTCCTAAAACACCTAAGTAGTCATCTTCTACAACCAAGTCTGTAAATCATGCAAATGTCTATTATACCTAACTCATGAGTACTAATGAAAGGAAAAGGAGAGAAAAATACACATTTTGAAAGAAGAGCCCAAGTCATCCATAAAATCCTTTGCCTAAGAAAAGACAAGAGGGACTAAACAGCAAGTCTCTGACATTTACTTTAAAACCAATCATAGATGTGGTGATATATCACAAATGAATTTGAGGGAAAGAAATTTCAAAACAACGTTACTTAGTTGAGAAAACTGAAATAACAAATAAGAATTACTTTATAATCATAAAATTGTGCTAAATTTTATTCCATTTCAGATTTTTAAAATATAACATGAAAATATATTATCAGATCCATTACCAATTCTAGCACAAACAGTGTAAACCTAATAGAAATGTCATTGATCATTAACATGTAAAACTTGGTAAAAAAATCATAAAATTGTTAGAAATGATTTTGTTTCATTTAGATTTTAATATAAATTGTTTAAGTACTCTGGATGAAGAAAAAAGAAAAATTAACAGATAGTTACTATTTAGCATTGTGAAATAAAGTATATACCTTCCAACTATTTGCCCAGAAATATCTTCAGTTTTTAAAAAAATTACTAAAAAAATTATAGGATCAAAATGATACAAATAATTTATAGAGAAAAGGAATAAATAAGGCAGTATCCATGACTAATAATTTAGCAGCTGTAATAATTTCATAAAAAGAAATCTGATTAAAATGAGCTTTCCAGAAGCCAAATTAGATATATCTCTGAGGAACAGATTTTTACAGAGGCAGGTAGGTTCATGAGCTTTTATAAATAATAGGAGGTCATATCTGAAAGAAAATATGTATGGTACCTGCTAACCAATGGGGAGTACTGTTCTATTTCAGCCACAGTAGGAGAGGAGGTGAAGTGGGGTGTTCAACATTCGAACAAGCCTCAGAAATAGCAGATTTTTGGTGAATTCTAATGTCGGGCAGCTCTAATTATAGGTGTCCATCTTCATTTACTGGAACACCCTCTATCTGTAAGGTTGGACTGCTGGTTCCAATTAAGTATCCTAGGACAGAGGAAAAGTGAAAGGAAGAACAGTAAAATTTGGAAATAGAAAAGTCTGATTTAAATTCTGATGTCATCATCATTTACCAGCTTGGTATCATATACACTCTGCATCTCAAGTTTCTTTATCCACAAAATAGTGGAAAAAATAGTAACCTAAAAAGATTATGAAGATCTAATGAAGATCTAACAATTACTTTCCAATTTCCACTTATCTGAAAGTTCCTAAGTTATTTGAAAATACAGTAGCTACCCAACTATCAAGTGTCTTTGCTGGGAGAGGAGGGTAGATTTCATGTTCACCACAGAATTTATCATGACATTCTACTAGCCTTGGTTGTTTCCTCTTAAGTATTTCCATTTGGTCATGATGACAAAATTGGTCCTGCACAATTCTGAGGCAGTAGTATGTATCCCATTTCAATTATACCTATGGTGATAGTAGAGGTCTAATTAGATTCTGGTCTATTTTGGCAGTAAAGCTACAATGTTTCCTGTTGGACTAGATGTAAAATATAAAAGAGGAAAATTCAGTATCAAGATTTGTAAGCTAATTCCTATTATCTATCTTGGGAGGGTTTAATTTTTTTAATTCTTTATATATTCTAGATATTTGCCCTCTGAGAAATAGCTGGCAAAACATTTCCCATTCTACACATTTTATTTTCACTATGGTTGGTTGTTTCTTTTGTTGTTCAGAAGCTTTTTTATTTGATATGATCGCATTTGTTGATTCTTCATGTTATTTCCTGTGTTTTGGGGGTTCTGTTCAGAAAGTCCTTGCCCATGCTAAGACTTCAAGAGTTTTACCTATTTTATCTTCCAGCAGATTGTTTGTGTTTTAACATATATTTCTTTGATCCATTTTGATTTTAGTTTAGTACATGATAAGAGATATGGGTCTAGATTCAATCTTCTGCATGTGGATAGCCAGTTTCCAAATCTAAAGGGGACCAAAAGACAGAGGTAGTAAGAGAGAGAAAGGGGATATAAAAAGAATTAAGATGTGTTAGATATATGCACCAACTCCCTACGATGAATGTAATCATTATGTACTGTGAAGATGTACTAATAATAATAAAAATAAGATTTGTGATCTGAGCAAATAGAAAAATGAAGTTGTCATTAATCAAGGTGGATAGAGTAAGACTAATTGAAAAATCTTGTTAAATATGTACAAGTCATCCAAGTAGTCAAATAGTTCTCCAAAAAAAGAAGAATAAAGAGATCAAAAGAGAAAGATGTCAGTGATATATGTTTAAACCAACTCAAGAGTTCTATGAAAATAACTCGCAGGATGTTAGCTTTATAACAGCCCTAAAACATAATCAGTCAAAATTAAAATAGGAAATCAGTGGGTTCCAGGAACAATGTCTTCTAGAAAATAATGAAATGAAATTATAAACATGTGATTAAGAAGCAAGGTTATAGTGAAGCAAAAACATTTTTCATTTAATTACATAGAAAATAGGTAATTAAAAAAATATATCATTTGTGATAGTCTAATGAAATAAATAAGAAAAAATGAAGTAAAATATCACTTTCAACAACCAGTATAAAAGAAAAATTTATCTGACCATTTTTTTTAACAACACAAAGGTCATGGCACTATAAGCATAGAAAAGAAAAGAAAATATACTCACAATTTTCCACTTAAAAATATGTATGTAGTTATTAGTTTTCAATGTTTAGTGTCAAATTTATAGACAATATCTGAAAGTTATGGAATTTCTGAGATGTTTAATTTAGGTCTTCTCCGATTTTAAAATTTAACTCATTAATCCCAGTGAAATATTTTATATACAGCACCAGTAGTGACTTCTTTTAAGTAACTAATTTTCTTTTTTCATGGAATGGGTCAGTTAATAAATACACATACACACACATACACACACGCTCACACACAAATCTAACCAGTTGAATTTCTCTCAGAATGTTACTAGACTTCTGAGCTCTTGTCCTGTGACAATCAAATTTCTTCTTTAAAACTGTCAAAAGCAGACATTTCATGGGAACTTCAGATAGCATAAAAGTATAAAGCTTCAAGCTTGACAGAAACTTTGGAGGGGATCTTATTCAAAGCCAGGTCTGGATGACCTCTCCATGCTTTCATCTCACCTTGATCATCAAGGGTATTCAGTAAGCCCCTTATGACAAAGGTATCCTGCTAGACTTTAAAATGGTGTTCATCCATCTTTTAAAGACATAATTCCAGTCTTTAGGACCAATTTCTTCAAAATAGTGAGGAACAGAGCCATGTCTTTGGAACTTTTTTTTCAAATATTAAATAAGAAGGAAAATTTATGGATAAATAAAACACCAGTTTTAAAAATAAGCCATAATATTTATTTGCCTTCTAGCATCTGAAAAAGATCAGAACTATGCCTGATCTTTAATCTACTAAAGATATCCTTTTTGGATTTGAAGTGAAAATATTTATTGAATATCTGAGTTTACATGCAAATGGAAAAATCTAGACTTTGTCAGAACAACCAATATTAATCAAATAAAAAATCTCTTGTTAAGTGTGTTGGACCTAAACCCCCATCATTCAGAGTGGAATACAAGTAGAGGCCATCAACTCCCCTCAGTGGGCAAGGAGAGAAAGGGAATCAACACCCCATTCTACTGAAGGTCTTTCCCTTACAGGCCTTCTATCCTAACAAAAGATTATATAAAGGCCCAGGCAAATGGCTACCTTCAGAATCAATCCTAATCTTACTCCTTCCCTGAAGTATTTTCTTTTGCCTTGAGTATAAGCAGGTTTGTATTCCTATTCTACCATTTCCTAGCTCTTAGCTCTTGGCCAAATCACTTGAATTGTATTTATCCTTTATTTTCTCATGTATAAAACTAATTTATTGTATTTAGTTCCTTGGGTTCTTTAAAGAGTAAAGAAGATGTGTAAATATATTTTAATGATCTGGCACATAAGAGGTATTCAATAATGAATCCTATTCTCCAGTCCTATATTTATTCTATTTTTGATATGTTACATAGAGATCCTAGAATCAAAAAACATGGAGACTTTCTAGGAAAAAGAAACTGGTCACATTTCCGAGATTTAATAAAATGAACTAAGCTTCAGTGACATTAAACCTACTAATAGACATGAGTGACTTTCAAAATTGAATACAAATTTGTCTTCATCAACAGCAGTAGTCCATTGCTTCACTTTTTGTTCAGTGAAGGGGGCTATTCTACACTTCTGAAAGTATATCACATACAACCAAGAGAATAAAGTTGCAGTAAAAAGGAAGGCATAATTTTTTAAATCAAAGTGTTATCTGGGTCTTCTTATTACATACAGCAAGCTGAAAACTGTACCTGATCCTGTGCATTCCCTAAGCAGTCTAAGAACTACACTATACATTGGACCCATTATTTCCATGCTCTGACAAAACTACAAGGCCCTGAGTTTCACACAACCTATTTATGAAACAGTAAATGAGGAACTAAAGCGCAGGCAGAGAAAAAAAGTTCATCCCATAAACACATGTTTGGTACCTGCTTTGTAGCAGGCTTAATGCCCACCAGAGTTTGAATTTAACAAAGTCACCAAGGCCTCAGTATGCTTCTAGATTCCCCATATCTTGATAGCAAAAAATAAATTTCTTTCCACCTAAGAATTAAAGAGCATAAGTGAAAATAATTCCAAAATAAATCATCCCATTTACTTTACTGGGATTAGGAGGTTCTGGAAAAAATGGTTTTCTGGGTTTAAATCGGTATTATAGAATAATATCAGTAATTTATCATCTATATTACACTGACATATTTGTTTAAAACATGAAAATTATTGATGACAAAGGAGTTTACAGTGACCCAAGCTGCCTTTTATAAATCTGACTATAGAGAGAATACACAGATTAAATCAAATTAAATTAAATTTGTAGGCATTCAGGGTTTAGTACAGAATTAGATATATGTTCTTAAACACATTTTATTGTTTCATTTTAAATCATTTTCTTCATTTCAATACAGGGAAAATATTCTGGTGAATTTTGACTTCAAGGTTTTTATGTTAGTTCTAAATAAGCTATGACATGGCCTAATCTTTTTACAAAACAACAGCACAACAACCATTATGCTGGGGTATCTTCATATTTCCATCTACAGCAATGATGACCATATAAAGTAGCATTTCCCCAAGCATGGCTCCAGATACTAACTCTGTGAGATACTACAATAAATAGAGATGCAATGATCAAACAAACATAGCATAGGATGCTAGGTTAGTAAAGTGTTTGCAAACTCCAGCAGAAAGGAAGCCTGGTTACATCCTATGGGCCCATTGCTTCCCAAACTAATGCAAATCAGTGTGCTTTTTGCAGAGCATGTCCTAACATCCTTTAATCTGCCAGGTACAGAACTGACTGGGGAAGTCTGCTACAGCCACATGGGAGCAGGTCATCTTCTTGAATAAAGAACTGAACAAAATTAAGGGAAAGTAAGAAAAATGAAGCAACATCCTTCAAAGTCAACTGGATAATGGAGTGGATTTTGAAACAAACACAGGCTGCGGGTTGTTTATAGTTTTTTTGTTTATCTTCACTCCTTTCCTAGGGTAATTCCCTGAATGAAAATTTAGGCTTCCAGAGAGTGGGTACTATAAAAAACAAAGGCATAAGCATTTGAGCTAACAAAGATAAGATATTTGAAATCCAACAGAAACAACTTTAAAAAATAATAAAATCCACACTATAACCCACAGTTTGACAACTGTGCTTTTTACACATACTGGGTACATCATAAAACTGGGAAGAAACAACAAGTACATTCATTGGCTGTTGCTAGAAGGCTAGCCCATTTGAGCTTACCTTTCACGAATAAAAGAACCAAAGATGAGGAAGTCGTGATGTCAAGAATATATGCTCTTTGTTTCTCACTCTGTCTTCTCCACCTATCCCAGTTCTGGAAAACAAAGTCATGGTGGAGCTACAGGGATCCTGACTCCCTAAATAACCAGACAATAAGCTGTCTAAATACAGTTCAAGTGCCCAAAACAAAGGTGTCCATGTGGACCATTCCAGGATTGGCATCCAATGCTCCACTAGCTACTCCTGCTATGTGAGCAACCTCATGATCCCCCAATTCCCTGCTGGGAGAGTCCCACTTTGGTGCTCAGTGTTACAGGCTACATACACACACGCACTCACACACATTTAGAGTGTCTCATATACTTTATAACAGTATCCACTGAACTTGGTTCCCAGGATTTAATCTGTGACTTTGAAATTCAAAATATACTTGTGAAATGCAAATGTAATTTTATTTCTAATGACCATAATAACATTAGCTAATCACATCTGAATGCTACCATATGCCAAGCACTACACTAAGAGTTTTAGCTTTCTCATTTAACCCTCACAGCAATCCAGAGGTATAAACAACTATAATATTCTCATGTACAAAGAATAGAGAGGAACAGAGGATAGAGGAATAGAGACTTTAGATAAGCTTCCCAAGGTTGCATAGCTTTCATGGACAGAGATAATATTACCATCTAGGCAGGCTGACTACAGACTCTATCCTCTTTATCTTTCCATTACCAAAATAAAAGCTTTACTTTGGTAAAATAAATAAGTAAAAACAAAAATGCTGATTCCTTTTGCTAGTGTAGTGATTGAGAGTGGGCAGTACAGCAGGCCAAATCCATGGTCTCCCTCTAGACAGTGGAGGGCTTATAGATTCTAACTGCAGGGAAACAATGACACCCAACATGCACTGTGCACTATGTGCTATACATTCCAGTGCACTTTACACATACTCACACGTATAAGTTTCACAGCAACCTATGAAAAAGGTACTCTTATTATCGATAATGATACCTAAATAATAGAATTACATGCTTCAACAAATGTAAACCACTTTGGACAGTGCCTGACATAATGCAGTGACAAAATTTTAGACACCAGGCATATCACGTGATACATAAGAGCTTTGTATTAGAATCATTATGATTGAGGGATGCTGTGATTAATTAATGGTGTAATAAAAAAGGGAGGATCAAAGATTCTAGTGGTGATTTAAGGCAACATAAATAAATAAAATATTATCAATAAAAATGACTAGGAAGCAGCTCTGGAGCGTGGTTAAAGCAGGACCTCCAAATATAGGCTCACAGATCCAAAGGTCAGTTTTTCTACTTAATGCCTGTGTGACCTTAGGGAAGTTCCTTACCTGGCTGTCTCACTTTCTTCACCTATAAAATGAGAATAATAAAGACACCTGCCTTTATGAGGTTTCAAAATGGAGATACTCATCTTTGGCTTATAGGATAATGAGGTTTAGGTGAGATAAAACATTTAACGTACTTAGAAAGAATTTTGGCAGATACTCAGAAAAAGTTAGCTACTATTAGTAGTAGCATTGTTACCTCTGCTACTACTGCAAACCATGCCATTTTACTACATTACTCAATCTATCTTGCGATATTTTTTTTTCTCTCCTAGAATTATTGCCTCAAGAGAAGCAATGACCACAAGTGATGTAGGGCTAGGATCTGACTTAAACGCGTCCCACAACGTTCTAGTAACTCTGTTTTCCAAAATTCGTGAATAAACATCCAGCATGTTTTGTTTCTCTTTCAATCACAGCCCACCATCAATGATCTAAAATGGAAGACTTCCAAAGGTGTTTTGTTTTGGTTTTGGTTTTGGTTTTTTTGGGTACCGGGGATCAAAATCAGGACCTTGTGCTTGCAAGGCAGGCACCGGAACCACTGAGCTAAATCCCAGGCCCAAAAGGTGTTATTTTTTAATAGATCATTACTAACCATTACAACGCAGCAGAGGAATACAAGTGGCACTTTAAAGAAAATTGAATTTATTGATAAAGTATATTAATTTGCTTTACACTGAACAAAGGAATGCCTGATGGTTTAGAGATTCATAAGCGAATAAACTTTCCAGTCTCAATGTTGGAAAAGGTATTATACTGCAAAGTATATGGTGATTCTAGAGTTTTATTACTAAATCTGATATACCCTAACTACTAAAATGTGTGGGAGAGCCAGAAAATGCACACAAATGTACAAGAAGGTGCCCACTCATATGTCAAAAATGGCCAATGTGAGCTTTGCACCCCACCCAAGCATGCTCAAGGAAAATATCTAAAACGCATGTCCTTCTCCAAATTCCACTTCCTTGCCCAGCTCCCCCACACTTGGGTTCTGGATCAGAGGAGGAATCTCTATCCAGATGGAAACTCTGATATGCAGTTAGTTGCAAAGAGAATTACCATAATTAATCTTTGATAGACATGGGGCAACACCAAAGCTGATGGATTTTGAAGTCATAAGCACAAATAAAATCTTCTCTTCCCAAAGTAGAAGCACACATAACAGTCAAAAATCAGAATTATTGCTCAAACCAGCACTTTGATTCCAAGGGCAATCCAGAATCTTTAGGACTTACTAATCTCTTCTCAAAAACCTCTTTCTGAACACTGGATTTGGGCTTTCCCAACACAAATGCAGTTTCGAAAGGGTAGGAGATGAAGTGTAAGTTGACCTTTGTCTCTCTCGCCCATTAAGTGGACTATCTGACCCATTTGAGAACTAGATCTTTTCTAGAAAAGATTTCTCTAGATTTTTCTTTATTTATTCATTGGTTATATTAAAACTCTCTCCTACTCAACAAAGCTTATGAGATCACTAATAAATAATAAAATGAATGACAAATTACAAAAATTGGAGCCAAGAAAAAATAGAGCTCAAAATATCACAAAATCCAGTTGTAAGCTTCCTGATGGCCAAGGCAAGAAGAGAAAAGGTCTCTAGGAATTAGATTAAAGGGATTACAACCTACAACCAGATCTAAATTACTATTCAGAAACCACACGTGAATGTATTCCAGTGAATGTGTATCTGCTTAAGATCCACAGGCTGACACTGCATAAATACTTCCTTCACACATGGCTCATTCAGAACAACATCCTGCTACACTTCCGCTAAGGCACCTAAGCTCTCCAGAATGTCCCTGCAGAAGACATTTCAGCTTAACAAATAGGGTCAATGTTTCCATGTTAAGCTAAAGAAATGAATTACTGCCAAATAATAGCCTTTGGAGTACCAATAATGCATTCTTATTTTTCTTTAAAAATAACAAAAAACCCCAAGTGATTTGAAGCATGGACTTATCAAGAATTCAGAATAAGATCAGCCTGAGTCCTCATTTGTAAATCCAATGCATTACACATAGCAAAAGCCTCGTGAGTGTGTGCTGGATCAAATTAGGCCCACTTCTTTGAGTATCATATATGTAGTAACAATCTACATCTGTTATTTTCACACTAATTATTAAGGGTTTTAAGTGCAATTTTAAAAGTGCTCATATGTAAATAAAAGTTAAGAAATGGTATGTGAAAGAATAAAGGAATGATAGTATTTCCACTGTAAGGAAGATAGGAAAGATTTGCCGTGTAGCAAGAAGCTACCTTGCATCCATTCTTGTCTTTGGTTCTTATATCACCTAATTTAATGTGAACAATAATCCTACCATGTTGACACTATCTTTATCATTATTTTACAGATGAGGAAACTAGAGTTGAAAGATATTAAATTATGTAATGCTGTGCTGAAGATCACAGAGCAAGCACTAGAATGTGACCATATTCTCTGCACAGCTCCTGTCATTCCTAACATACTTCAAAAGAGCTTCCATATACCAGGGCACATCGCATTAGGCCCATTTTCTAAGTGAGGAAACCAAAAACTTAGAAGATCAAACTGGCTTTTTAGTGTATGCCAGAGCTAGAATACAACTCAGAGCTTTTCTACCACCTAACAGTTGGTTTGCTCTAAAGAATACAATTTGTAATATTGGTTTCTTTGATAGAGTGTCTGTGATATTCTGAAGACAGAGCTTAAGTTAATAAATAACAACAACGTGTTTTCTTTCTTTTTTACCCTTTTTGGCTCATTGGTAGAATAGACTTTGTAAGTTTATTTGTGAATTTGACTATTGTTCTAAAAGTACAAAGGGATATAATTGAGATAAACTAAAAACATAATAAATGAACTAAAAATATACCTTTTTCACAAGAGAAACCACAATTTTCTAGGCTACATTCCCTAGAGCCAGAGAATATACTCCTAATGAGCTTTGAGTAATCACATAAATTGAAAACCTAACCTTATAATGCCTGATAGTGATCTAAACTACTTAGCTGTGTTTTGTATTATACCACAAAACAGTGGTTTGTTCATGAAATGTAACAAAATATCATGTGTTACTCATACTTTTGCCTTAGGCTTACATGTGTTGAAACCATAATCCCCAACGTATTTCAGAGTATGTTTAGACAACCAAAGTTACTCTATGAAAATGACCTAAAAGGAAAACCCTATTCCATTAAAAACACAAATTGCTAAGAGTTAAATGTTTAAGTATTGCCTAGAGTGTATAAAGAAGATTTAAAATATAGTGCTCATTTTTCCTACTTAAAGAAAAGAAAAAGGAACATTCAGGAACCATACAGGAGAGTTGTAAATTAGCTATATCCTGATCTACTTCATATATGTTGCATTATGTAATGTGGAAGAAACAAGATCCGATTTTCCAACAAAGGTCTGTTTGATACCAAGAGCATCAGCTTCGGAGAAAAAGGGGCTGCCCTGATTGCCAAATTAGGAATGCTCTCCAGAGGAATGCAGAGTATCAAGGATTAATATCAAAAGTCACACGTTGAAGATCCTCAAGGCAAAACATCTAAAATCCATCCTGGTACTGTTTATGTATATTATTTATGCCATAAATTCTCCAAGGACAATGCTGTAGTGGGTTAAAATGTGAGCAGTAAGATGAGGCAGAAGCCACATTTGAATCCCAGTTCTGTAATTCACTAGGTCTGTGACCTTAGGACAATCACTTTACCTCTTGGGGCCTTAATTTACTCACCTTTAAAATAAAAAATAATACTTCTGTCACAGGGTTCATGAGAACAAAAATAAGATGGCATATGTAAAATGCTTAGGAACTTTCCTAACACCTAACAAGCACACAACAACTTTTAGTTACTATTATTATCAGTGCTGTTGTCATGAATAATATTTGTGTCCCTGGGACCTAACATGGTACCTATAATATCAAGGTCTCAAGAAATATTCACTAAATGAACTGAGCTTTGAGACTAATACCTTAAAGTCTTACACTGTTCCACTTAATTATAAAGGAAACATTTAAATATTGAGTTGGCCATCAAATAAGACTGGGAAATGCTAGGTTAAACAAAATCGGTATTTTCTTTCCTGCAGAACTTCTCAGAGCCTTTCAATGACAATGTGAATTATGAATCTCCAAAAAGAAAGGCATAAAAGCATCTCTTCAGTGTTTTTCAAATTTATTGTACAGTTTCTTGATCTGTAAAACATGAGATTTTAAAACATGTTCTCTAAAATAGTCCCTCCTTATTAAAAGGTTAAAATTCTAGGCACTTTTCAGAGCTGGTTATGCATATGAATTTAAATAAAAGGAAATGTTTATTCCTCAAGATTAAAAGAAATTAAACTTTCTTCCATGTTCCCATTCCAAAGCCCACCCAAAATGAACTCAATCTTTGATACTTTTTCATGTATATAACTTAACCCTTTGGCTTAAATATAACTTAAATAGAGCAAGTTCATCTAAAGTTTATTTTTAAGTTGTTTCTGATTTAATGTGACTTTTTGAGACCATACTCTAGTTGACATTAAATAAAAGATGCTAAAGTCAGCAGGCTCCATGATAATGACTTGAACATGTAAAATTCAAGAGGAAATCTTTTTTGGAAAAACATACTTCTCAATAGGATCCTCATTAAGACATAAGGTAATCCCCTTTCCCTCTTTCCCCCTTTCTCTGTACAGAGACTCTTCCTGGATGCTCTCATACATGCCTCAGGCTCCACGCTGGCAAATCCCAAACCTTCCCATTTAGCTGTTTCCTATTATGAGCTTAACACCCGTATCTCCACCTGCTGAATGGGTATCTTTATAGGCAGTCCCATCAAGTACACCAGACCCAAAGTGAAAGTCCTGATTGTGACCCTAAATCTATTTCTGCTCATCTAGGTATCACTGTTATCTAATTTCAAGTCTTCCCTAATTCCCTTCATCCAATCAGTTTCCACCTCTTGAAAAGCTGTACAGCTCATTCTTTTTCCAGAGCCTCTATTCTCATGGCTCTTCTTTTGCTTCATTTTACTTTAACAGAAGCTAAATAACTTCCTGTTGGTGTTTAGACATGCTCCCCATCCATCCTCTACCTTCCTGACAGATAACACTAAAGCAAAAAGCAATCATCCACACTCACCAGATACAGTTCCTCCATGACTTCCATTCTTTGGTCACAATCCAATCTGCTTAGCACACTGGACAACAATCCCTTTTGCATCTGGCTCTAACTCATCATCTAGCCTCACTCTCACCAATTTCTACTTTTTGGATTTTGGCCTCTAAAATGACATTAGCCTTTTCTCACCCATCTACCATCTGCCATGTCCCATCTTGTCCAACTGGCAGATAAGCATCTTTCAGTAGTTACTCCTCACCACCTTACAAAGCATATCCTAACTTCTGCCCCTCCATGGTGTTGTTATTACCACTTCTTTGCTATACTCCAGCAATTTATCCCTTTCTTTATTAATTCCATCCTGTATTGCAAGTCCTCAAGACTGAGCTCTTAACATTTCAGGTACCCCCCCCCCAGTCTCCTAGGGCTCTTCACAATACACAATCCCTGTATATAGAGGGTGCCCATTAATGTCTGAATGACAAAAATAAATAAATAAATGGGCTGCAATGTTTAAAACAAATTGTTAGATTTTTAATCCTTTTACAGCCCCAATTAAGAGAAATTATGCTTATTATAGAAAGCTAAGCCAGTCAAACACACTATAGATCCTCAAAATATATAGGGACAAGCCATTGTTGGGTGTGCTTGCTTTTCCTAAAAACTCCTTCGCATAAAACAAAAAGAAAGGGAGATATGTTGGGAGCAATGCTACATAATTTTAGGGGAAAAATCATTTGGTTAGCCTAGTTCTCCTGCCTACAACCCAGCTATGGAATTCCGAGACATAATTGCATTTTGGCCTCCGGTCACAACTGAGGCCTCAATGATCAGATGATGCCGTCTGTGATTCTCCAG
Organism: Heterocephalus glaber; assembly: GCF_053883595.1. Classification (NCBI taxonomy): domain Eukaryota; kingdom Metazoa; phylum Chordata; class Mammalia; order Rodentia; family Bathyergidae; genus Heterocephalus; species Heterocephalus glaber. The sequence continues at coordinate 28,085,616 of NW_028258381.1, forward strand.
GACAAGAGACATCCCGGGAGCTGAAAACATCCTGAGAGAACAAACATCTACTCAGTTCCTCATTGTTCTTGGACTGTTAACATCTTATTTACCCAGGATGTACTGAACTCTCTGCAAGTCATCTGTTACATTTGTTTCTCCCGATGTACTGAATAAAAGGTGTGGTAAGCTGGGGGCTTTTGTCTTTGCTGCCCTGAGCAGCACTGATCAGACCCAAAGCTCAGCTTTTTCTCAGTCTCATTTTTTTACCTTTTCTGTAATCCGCCTGTAATGTGCTGCCGTGGCTCGCAGGAGACTAGGACTCACTGCAGAGGTTCTGGTAACATCCCCTTCCCCTGTTCCCTACAAGTGACTTAGGAAGAACTTGTCTCAAAAATAAATAAATGAATAAGTAAACTGAAAAATAAATAAATAAAAAATAAAAATAAACAGGGCTGGAGATGCAGTTCAGTGCTAAAGAACTTGCCCAACATGTTCAAAGCCATGGGTTCAATCCCCAGCACTGCAAAAATAAATAAACAAACAAATGTAGGAAATTCAAATAAAATTTAAACAATGAAATTAGAATACTGATTTAGAAAGATCTGTGTGAAACATAAGTAAAACCATACAAATATTCCAAATCTTCTACTACCTGTAATGTGCTGGATGGAAAGCTGAACAAATAGGCAATTCTTGTTGTGATTCCATTTACTCCAAAAGCCAAGACAGGCACGTTGGTGTATTGCACTGTGGAGCTGAATGTCATTAGAACAAATCTGAAACCACTTTCCACAGTGTGAGGACACGTGTGGCTGGAAGTTGGCTGGATAGAATATAAAATGGATTCTCCTGTGCTCCTTCAGATTTGATTTTAAATTGCCTTAAACAATTCACAGCTGCATTTTCACAATCACCCTTACACCGCCAGAGCAACACTCCTTAGAGGAAAATCTGCCCATTAGCAAAAACGTCATTAACTAGGTGCTTCTGGGTGGCCACATCGTGGCTCTGTCCAGCAGAGGGCGCAGAGCCCCCAATCCCTCGCCAGTGCACCTGGCAAGACCGGGTGAAGCTGGTCTACAAATCCAAACCCCCTGAATCCAGGTCAGTGCTCTGACCTCCTGTCCTCGCCTGCTCCCTGGCGCTCTGTTCTGTGTTTCTCACGCACAATGAAGTGTTAGTGAACTTCCAGATTTCAGGCACACACGCTTTGGAGCAATGAGGAGAGGGCAAAGGTGAGACTGTTCACTTAACTAAGAGTGCGATGATTTCTTGGAAAAGGAAGTCTAACTCACTTCTAGCTGGTATTACAGCTACACAAAAGCATCACAAACTGGTTATCTCATACATTCTGATTCTCTCCCCTTCTGAGGTAACAAGATAACACAGAAGGGGAATTTTTCAATATGTCCTGTCCCCCAACTTGAAAGATAATGGTTTTCCACTCTTAATGAGTTGGTTTAGATATGAGTAACTTCCTTCACCTAAATATATTGTTTCTATTTTATGAGAGTGGCTAGGAGAAGAAAAGGGAAAACACGACATCCTTTTCCATTGTAAAGGCAGATGTTCTATTGCCAAATTTAGGAGTAAAGGCCACTGATCTAAAAAGGGAAAATGAAAGATAAAAATAAACTGATTTGTGTAAAACTTAAGGAACCTTACAAGCATCTCCTCTGCTTTTTTGAGGAACATAAAGGAATATCACAGCCCTTCACAGTAAATTTTCTGCTTTCTCTATTACTCCCAGACCTGTGGCAATGGAGTAGATAGGAAGGGTCACGGGTTAACGTTCAAAAGGATGCCATTAAATGCTGTCCTCTTCCTTCACAATACACCAGGCAGAGAAATGAGAAGTCTGCATGGATTTCACTCCCACATTAAAGCATCTCCCTTCCATCCCACTCAGGGGTCTAGATGGAGGACAGACAATGACTACTGGAAACTGTCAGTACTTTCAGGGTTGCTGGAGTGCAAATCGGGGAGGGTGTAATGAAAAATGAAGCTTCAGTGTCACTCACTGTAAACAGTGCTAAAGGTAAGATCTGTGCATCTTTAAGCTAGGAGCAGCCACAGGGATTTTAAGCAATGACATGGCATAACTCCATTTTGGGAAGATCATTCTAGAAATAGAAGCTAGTGGGGCAAGCTTACACATATCATATACAAAATGCCACTGAAACCTCATGCTAACTAATTATGAGAGGGTATAGCAAGGTCATTACTTTATTTTTCAAAAACAGACCATACCAAATAAAAACAATGAGTTTCTTTTATTTCTAGTCTACTTGCCACTTGTCTTACATTAGACCTAGGGCTCCATGCCCAGAAAAATCCCAAGGGTCAGCATTTCTGCCACCCATAAAACCTAGAATCATCTAAACCCAGAATAAAATCTCAAGTGACTTGACTCTACGTTATGTAGGAAGTTAATATCACAAAAACCTTAGGGAGTAGCTACTGTGTTTAATCTACTGTACTTGGGAACTCTGAGATCAATAAAATGCAATCTCTTGTCTTGCAGAAACTCATAGACTACTTCAAACAAGTAGAGAGGAAAAGCACCTTGTTTGTGTTTTATGGGTTATCTTGGGCAAATAAAAATAACAATGAAATCACTTGGTATTATTATGCATTCATAATATATACTCATATATCTAAGTCCTTTTAGGCTCTAATACCTAACTCTCCAAGCATGAACATACAGTTTGAAATTTGGAAAATCAAATTTAAATCAACATTTTTCTATGTTCTTAAGTTAGGTTACATGTCTCCTAAAAATAGAATCTGGATAGTCTTTTTAAAACTTCAACACCAAACTAGAGAATAACTGTAAATGAAAACTTATCTAATTCTTCCTAGAAACTAATTTCCCCAGAGCTTGGATGGGAATCCTGTTCCCTTCAGGCCTATTTATGCTAATAACTTTGCCAGCTCCCTTTCTCCAAAATCTCATCATTATTGCAGGTATGAAAAGCAGCTGCTCAACAGTGTTTGGGAGAGTCCCACCATTTCTAGAAGAAAATGGAGAAAATCCTAAGAACATCAGCCTGTGGAAGGATGCTGGGGGTCCTACAAATAATGTCTAGGATGGAATTTTGATCCTATGCAAGAGAGAGATAGTGCACGTAGACAGAATTAAGAGTGGGTAATGAAAAGAATGGAAGATCCCATAAGGGAAGGAAACTCTTTGGATTAATTTTCTATTGCCACAATGAAATACTTGGGTAACTTATAAAGAAAAAAGGTTTATTTCGCTCACAGTTTTGGAGGCTGAAAACCCAACCCACACGCTGCTAGCTCAGATGAGAGATTACTAGCTGCATCATATCGTAACATCTGACATCATGGCAGAACTGCATGTGAGAGGAAGGGAGCCCATAGAGAGACTGGACACTCAGCCAGAAAGGAAGGTCAGGTTTAACCTTTTCTGATAACGCTTTCATGAGAACTAACCAGGGTGCCAAAAAAGTACATCAATTCCTTCCAAAGGCAGCACCCTAAGTGACCTGATTACTTCCCACTGGATCTCTTTTTAAAGATTTCATTCCATCTTCCCACACTGCCACACTGAGGACAACCAAGCCCTCAAGATATGAACCCTTGGGGGACACACTCAAACTACATACAAGCCATGGCACACTTCTAATAGGCTCTCACAAAGACACCACAATTTTTTGCAGCTCAGTAAAACTCAGGTTCTTGCATTAGATGATTTGTTCTCTACGATTTGAGTAAGTCTTTAGCTATGGTTTAATGATCTGATTCTAGATTACAGCAGATAAGATGGGGAGGGGAAGAGGAATCAACTTCACTTAGCAAAATTGTGCTCAGAATATTTAAGGTGAGAATCCAGGTTTAAAATCCTAATATTATTTTATAAAAAGGGCTCCCAGGAAAAGGGCTTCTGGGCCACAATCCATCCCACCACTCCCGGCCCAGAGGAAGGAGTTTCTGAGCTGCTGTTCCACCACTCCCGGCCCAGAGGAAGGGGCTTCCGGGCCGCCATCCATCCCCTCATGCCTGGCCCAGAGGTAGAGGCTTCTGAGCAACTGTCCCACCGCTCCTGGCCCGGAGGAAGGGGCGTCTGGGCCACCATCCAGCCTGCTGCTTCTGGCCCAGAGGAAGGAGCTACCCAGCCTCCATCCCTCCTGCCACTCACAGCCCACAGGAAAGGGCTTCTGGGCCACTGTCCATACCTCCACTCCCAGCACAGAGGAAGGGGCTTCTGAGTCATTGTCCCACCTCTCTCGGCTCAGAGGAGTAGAGCCACACAGGCGCCAACAGCACTGCCCCCCCCCCCGCCGCCGCCCTGGTCAAAATGAAAAGACACGTAAATAAGTCTCAAAACAAGACTTCCAGATCACCTACAGCAACCACAAAGGGAAATAAGATGCAACACTCTGATACTCAACCACCGGGACTCCTTGAACTGGCAACAAAAGAGGATCTGGAAAAAATGAAATCAGAAATAATTTCTCAGATAACAGCAGAGATTGTGCTCATAGTGCAAGACATGATTAATAAATCTAGAGAGGTGCTCAGGAACATGATGGAATCCGAACATAGGAAACAAATGGAATCCATAAAACAGATGCAAATAGATTTCCAGGAGATGAAAAACTCCACCGAAAGGCTACACAGCAGAATGAGCCAAATGTGAGGACAGAATTTCAGATATAGAAGATAAGGTTGCAATTAGTGACCAGGAAAAGAAACATTGCTTCAAAATTGCAAGGGAACACAAGAAATCAATCCAGCAGCTGCTAGATGATGCAAAGAAGAATAACATAAGACTGATTGGGCTCAATGAAGAAACAGGAGAGAGTGCAGATGACATAAAAAAACTCTCCACAAAAGAAATGGCAGAAAACTTTCCAAGCAGGGGAAAAGAACTTGACATACAGATAAGTGAAGCATATAGGACTCCAACTAGCCTTGATAAAAAAAAAAATCTACACATAGGCATATAATTGTTAAGATTCCAGAAACACAACAGAAGAACAAAATTCTAAAAGCAGTTAGAGAAAAGAAACAAATCACATACAAAGGAAAGCTCATCAGAATCACAGCAGACTTCGCAACACAAACCATCAAGGCAAGAAGAGCTTAGAGTGACATATTCCAAGCCCTAAAAGAAAACGGCCTCCAACCCAGATTGATGTACCCTGCAAAACTATCTTTCAAAATTGACAGATAAATAAGATACTTTCATGACAGAGAGCACCTTAGGAACTTCATGAATACCAAACCAGCACTCCAAAGAATTTTATACAATATCCTAGGAACAGACACTGAGGATCACAACCCAAGGAAGCAAAGCAGAATGAACCCATCTGGCATGATAAGAAATTAAATGAAAAGAGGGAGAACCCAACAAAAAGAAAAAGTCATGACAATGATAGTCAATACATATCAATAACAACCATCAATGTTAATGGTCTCAATACACCAATCAAAAGAAATAGACTGGCAGAATGGGTCAAGTAGCAAAATCCAACAATATGCTGTATACAAGAAACACACTTAATTCAAAAGGAAACTCACAGACTGAAAGTGAAAGGGTGGAGAACAATACTCCATTGCAATGGGAACCCCCAAAAAAGCAGGAGTAGTTATGCTCTTTGCAGATTAAGTAGATTTCAAATCAACACTGATTAACAGAGACAAAGAAGGAAATGACATCCTAGTGAAGGGAACAATCCAACGTGAAGAGATGACCATCAAAAATATCTATGCACCAAACACTAGTGCGTCTAACTATATAAAACAAATACTAACAGACATGAAAAGTCAAATATACGCACTTATACAATAGTAGTGGGGGACCTCAATACCCCACTGTCACAAATAGATAGATCAACTATAGAAAAAATAAGTAATGAAATACTAGACCTCAATCAAACTCTTGAACAAAGGAAGCTAACAGATGTTTACAGAGAGTTCCACCCCACAAAATCAGAATACACATTTTTCTCAGGTGCACATGGGTCGTTCTCCAAAATAGACCACATACTCACTCATAGAACATGTTTAACTAAGTGGAAAGGAATTGAAGTTATCCCCTGTATATTATCAGACCATAGTGCAATGAAATTGGAGATCCATTTCCAAAGAAACTGGAAAAATTTCATAAACACATGGAAATTGAACAACACACTTCTGAATAACCAATGGGTCACAGAGGAAATTAAAGAAGAAATCAGACAGTGCCTTCAATTAAATGGCAATGACAATACAACATATCAGAATCTATGGAACACAATGAAAGCAGTCTTACGAGGGAAATTCATAGCAGTGAATATGCATATTAGGAAAACAGAGCAAGCTCAATTAAACAACCTGATGCTGACCTTCAAGCTTCTAGTAAAAAAAAGCAGGAGAAACCCAAAGCTCATACAAGGGAGGAAATTATAAAGATCAGAGCAGAAATCAATGCAATGGAGACAAAGAGAACGATACAAAAAAATCAGTGGTGCCAAGAGTTGGTTCTTAGAAAGAATCAACAAAATTGACAAACCCTTAGTCAACCTTGTCAGAAAAAGGAAAGAAAAGGCCCAAATCCATGCAATTAGGAATGAAAAGGGTGAAATTACAACAGACCCAGCAGAAATCCAGAGGATCATCAATACCTACTTCCAAGAAGCTATACACCAATAAGATGGAAAACATTGGCGAAATGGACGGATTCCCAGATATATATGAATTACCAAAGTTGAAGGAAGAAGACCTAACATTTCTAAACAACCCAACATCAATCAATGAAATTGAAAACCTAATAAAAAACTAATCAACTAAGAAAGTCTGGGCCCTAATGGCTTCACTGCTGAATTCTATAAGACATTTAGAGAGGAACTACTGTCACTACTGTTTAAACTCTTCAAGGAAATTGAAAGGGAAGCAATACTCCCATATTCATTCCTGGAAGCAAGCATCACCTTGATTCCCAAAGCAGAGAAAGACCCAACTGAAAAAGAGAACTATAGGCCAATCTCACTAATGAACATAGATGCAAGAATCCTTAATAAGATACTGGAAAATAGAATGCAGAAGATCATCAAGAAGATCATACACCCTGACCAAGTGGGATTCATCCCAGGAATGCAGGGATGGTTCAACATATGCAACTCAATCAATGTAATACACTATATCAATACAGCTAAGGACAAAAACCATATGATTATCTCCATAGACACAGAAAAAGCATTTGACAAAATCCAACATGCATTTATGATAAAAATCCTACAAAAAAATTGGAATAGATGGTCTCCACCTCAATCTGATAAAAGCCATCTATGAAAAACCAACAGCCAATATCATACTCAATGGTCAAAAATTGAAATCCTTCACACTAAAACCAGGAACAAGACAAGGATGTCCACTATCACCACTCTTGTTCAATATAGTTCTGGGAACACTAGCCATGGCAATTAGACAAGAGAAACAAATAAAAGAAATAAAGATAGGAAATTAAGAAGTCAAATTGCCATTATTTGCAGATGACATGATATTCTATATAGAAGATCCCAAGAACTCCACCAAAAGTCTTTTAGACTTAATAACCAAATTGAGTAACATGGCTGGATACAAGGTCAACACACAAAAATCAATAGCTTTCCTCTACACCAATGACAGACTCACTGAGAGAGAAATAGGACAAATAATTCCTTCCACAATAACATCCAAAAAACTGAAATACCTAGGAATCAATGTAAGAAAAGAAATCAAAGACCTCTTCTCTGAAAACTATAGCTCTATGAAAAGAGAGATTGAAGATGATATCAGAAAATGGACAGACATCCCGTGCTCCTGGGTAGAAAGGATTAATAGAGTGAAAATGGCCATACTTCCAAAACTGCTTTATAGATTTAATGGAATTCCAATTGAGATCCCAGCAGCATACTTCATAGACCTTGAGAAAACAATCCAAAAATTCATTTGGAACAAGAAGAGACCCAGAAGAGCAAAAGCAATTCTAGGTAACAGAGACATGGCAGGGGGTATCACAATCCTCAACCTGCAAATATGCTACAAAGCTACTGTGATAAAAACAGCATGGTACTGGCAAAGAAACAGACCTGAGAACCAGTGGAACAGATTAGAAGATGCAGAAACAATGCCAGACACACTCAGACATCTCATCTTCGACAAAGGAGCCAAACACCCTCACTGGAGGAAAGATAACCTCTTTAATAAATGGTGCTGGAAAAATTGGGTTTCAACTTGCCAAAAATTAAAACTAGTCCTATATCTCTCACCATGCACTAAACTAAAATCAAAAGATCTAAATATTAAAATAGAAATGCTGAACTGACTGGAACAGAGGTTAGGTAACCCCTTGAAGACATCGGTGTAGGAAAAGATTTTATGAATAAAACTTCAGTTGCCCGTGAACTAGCACAAACAATCAACAAGTGGGATCTCTTCTTATTGACAAGCTTCTGCACAGCAAGAGAAACCACCAGCAGTGTGAAGAGACAATCCACAATGTGGGAAAAAATCTTCACCTGCTCTTCCTCAGACAAAGGTCTACTATCTCCAATCTATAAAGAACTTCAAAAGATCAGGCCTCCCAAATTGAAAGACCCAGTCCAAAAATGGGCATCTGAAATGAACAGATATTTCTCAGACAAGGAAGTACAAATAGCAAATAAATACATGAAAAAATGTTCAACATCACTAGTCATTCAAGAGATGCAAATGAAAACAATGCTGAGATTCCACCTCACTCCAGAAAGAATGGCTGCTGTCATGAAATTAACCAATAACAAATGCTGGCAGGGCTGTGGGGACAAAGGAACCCTTCTCCACTGCTGGTGGGAGTGTAGACTGGTGCAACCACTGTGGAAATCAGTGTGGAGATACCTCAAAGAACTAGGACTAGAGGTCCCATTTGACCCCGCTATTCCACTGCTGGGGATTTTCCCCAAAGATTTAAAAGAATCATACCACAGTGATATATGTGTGCCCATGTTCATAGAAGCACAGTTTGTGATAGCTAAAACTTGGAAACAGCCCAACTGCCCATCAACTGGAGACTAGATAAAGAAAATGCGGCTTTTTTATAAAATGGAGTACTACTCAGCCATAAAAAATGAGAAATTAGAGACATTTATAGCTAAGTGGATGCACATTGAGGCAATACTCTTAAGTGAAATAAATAGGACACACATGTATAAATACCGAATAGTTTCTCTGGTGTGAGAAACTGAAAGTGTAAATAAAGACTAAAATGTGTAATAGATAATGTGAAATAGGAACAAAAGGGGCAAAGAGGAAGGAAGTGGGAGGGATAGGTGAAAGGATAGAAGGGAATGGGATTAATATGAGAAAATGGAAAAACAGGAACAAAATCTTGGTAAATATGGAGGAATGGAGGGGTTGAAGGGAGGGCTGGACAAGGGTGAAAAATAAGAACCAAGAGAGATTATGTAAAGGTACAGATTTCCAATGATGAATGTCACCATATTGTGTACCTAAAATGTACCAATGATTAGAATGAATAATTGATAATGCAAAATAGGAAGAAAAGGTCCAAAGGGGTAGGGGTAGTGGGAGGGGCAGGGGAGAGGAAAGAAGGGAAAGGAAAAATGATGAGAAATGTAAAAAATGGAAATAAAGTCTTTGTAAATAGGGAAGGGTGGAAGGGATGAAGGGAGGGCTAGGATTTGGGAAAAAATAAGAACCAAGATGCATCGTGTAAAGGCACAAGTTCCCAATGAGAAATGTAAATGTGTTGTATACCTACAATGTACCAATAAAAAAATTTTAGTAATTAAAAAAAAAAGAAAAGGGCTCCCAAACAAGGGTAGAAATATATTATTTTATTTTCTGTACAAAATCAGAATAGTGTATCTACGCAAGGACAAAGTAACTATTTCTGACTGGAAATAGGGCATACAAGTAAACACTTGCAGAAAGAGCAATCATGGATTTTTAGATATACTCTGAATTTGGCCACTTGAAGTTTAGATCTGACTTTGTGTCACATTTTTAAATCTTAGTCTTTCTGCAGCAGAACTGCAATCACCACATACTGGAAGGGAGAAGAATGAAGTTACTGTGATACTCCACAGTGCGGAAGTTCATGTTAATGAACCACTACACGTAGCCTGGGTATTTTGTGGTTCGTGTAATTATTTCCACAACAGATTCAAAACCTTCAGAAAATGCTTCTAAACAATATTATTTTATCACTCAGAAATCCATTACACTAGTACACATGGATTTGTGGCAAGGACACATGTGCTTGACACAAAGGGAACCTAGTGTCAGCGGGTCAAAGATCTCTTCTGTGGGTGATCAAACAAGCTAGGAGCTTCAGGTCAATGGACTTAGACACAAGATAAACTAGATTAATGAAAAATTATTACTTTAGATGTGCACTTTAATTGTACATCCAGATGCAAGTACTACAAATTCTTCCCTATTCAATTACTTTACTGGAAGCTGTTTCCTAAGGAAATTCCCTTTGTTCATCTATGTGCAAGATCCTATGAATGGTTCAGATGTATTCCTTCCCTACTACCACAAGCAGCTCTGAATTTCATGTAAATATGGGACCTAAAAAAAAAACACCTAATTTCTCTCCTTTCCTTATAGAACTGGTATAAAATTCATAGCACTCCATTTATGTTGCTATATTTTATTGACAGTGATAAACTCCATAGTTTGACCAAAAAATATTGAGTTTGAAACATAAGTGGATTTGAAAGTTCTCGAAACCTACTGCTCTCAAAGTAAAGATAAATTTAAAACTTATCTCTAGTTAGAAAATTTGAATTAAATTCTAGCACCATCTTTACTCCATGGGCATATCTATTTCTCCTACATGCAGGGAATATTTATTTACTTGGATCTAATCCATAAGGCTTATTAAGAGAAATCTCTCCAGATTCCTCAGAAATTCTGAATGTATGTGTCACCTTGACCAAGAAAAGAAAAATTTGTTTACTTTGATTTTTTTATGACTTCCACTTTTTTCCCAAATGTATTTGAAGCTTGAGTTTTAGAACACATAGGAAGTCAAGTACTACATCTCTCATGTCTCCCACCAAAGAAAAATAAGCAGAACCTGTTACAACTTTATCCTCTAACTTGATGTGAAAGCCCTGAAGATTGAGCAGATGCACGGAGGTGCTCTCAGAAAATTTGTCACATTTACAAAATTAATACCTGGCATGACATTCTGCAAATGTGGTAACAGTCCTGATAACCCATTTTTCTAGCAACAATGATATGTGAGATGCTGGTTAGAAAGGTTTTCACAATTCTTCCCCACTGAGTTAAAAGAAGACTTCCAACTTAGATGTGCAGTGATACAGCTCAAGCCTAAATTGGGATTTATGTACCCCTGATGAATCAATGGATAAGAACTCTGGTTCTTATTCTTTAGTGTTGTGATTATTTGCTCTTAGTTGCTTGTTTTGGGACATGTTCCTGAAAAAGAAAAATAAAATGGTTTTGCACACAGGTCCAGGAAGAACAGTAACTGCATAACAGACTGTTCTCTTCCTCAGGTTTGGGTCCCAGTGTCTGTGCTGTAGAAAGAACTGCAGGGAAAGATGACAGGAAGAAGGAATGTCATTCTGGGGCTCAACAGACAAGCATACTTGCAATAGACCAAGCATACCAAGCATACCTGCAAAGAGGAAAAGAGGCATTCCCCTCATGTGTGTGAAACCCAATGTAACTTCTCTACCATGAAAAATTCCGGAATCTCTACACCACATGCGATTTGAAAGAGCTTAAGGAGCACTTGGTACCAGTTCTTTGGATACCAACACTAATATTCCTATAGTGGGCACTGGCAGCCACCTGAGGCATTGCCCCTAACTGATTTCTTGAATTTCTGATTTCTAGATCCAGCAACGGGAGTTAGAATGGGAAAAATAAGAAAGAACTACATAAAAATAGGGGTAGAGGTCTGGAATTACACAAGTGAGTACAGATACTATTACTATTCATTATGAATTATCCACAAGCTGGTAAGCCCAAGGAGACTTAGTTTAGAGATCAAAAGAAACTGAGTTTTAAGTTTGAGTTTTAAACAAGAAAATCTGATGGGCAATTTGGGGGGAAGAGAAGAAGGCTTATAATCAATAAGGTTACTTATATTACTCAGAATCATGCTCACACAGGAAATCTTGTAAAATGAATACATCCTTAGGAAGACTGAACAGCCTTCTGAGGGTGCCGAAGTTAATGTGACCCCCAAAGCAAAAGCTAATAAGCCACCGCAATTTAGTGTAAAAAGCCTGGCTATCATCTACCCTCCCACGCTTCATTTCCTCAGCTTTAAATAAAGACATTCCTTACCCTCCAATTTATAGCCAAGAATCTAATTTCCTAATTAATGAGAATGCACAAGCTACCCACAAAATTCTCAGAAAACTCCCCTAAGCCTGTGGTATCCTGTGGCGTGGATAACAATGGGTAGGCAGCAAATATTAAGCATCAGCTTCTGAGGCTTCCCTCAAAGAGGTGGCTTTAACCTCTCTCGCTCTCTCTCTCTCCCTCCCTCCCTCCCTCCAGCTCTCATCTGACCCCAAAGCAGACCTACTTCCTGTGGCATCTGAAATGGGGGACAGGAACAAAGGGCAGCATTTTATTTAGAAGGAAATACACGGGAAGGATTACCTGGATCCACACTGCAGAGTTGCAGGGGTCATAAAGAACATTGTTCTGAGCTTGAGAAGATAGAGCAGAAGTGAACAACAGAAAGAGAGTCTCTCTGAGGCTCCATGATGAAAATTAAAGCCCACTGAAAAAGTGAAGAAAATCTCTGCAATAAAAGCACACCAGACCACATTAGTTGGGGGAGCAGTGGTGTGGACAAGAGCAGTGTGGCTGCAAGCAGATCCCACCCAGGGCTCCACCCCAACACCAGAGGCTGGAGCACACTGACCCAAGCCAACAGCCCACCTGGAAAAGAGCTGCACAGGCACACAAGCAACAGCCAGAGGTTTGCCCCAATACAATCGGTAAGTGCACGAGACCCTACCTAGAAGCTTACTCACACAACAGGAACTGGGGTGCACAGCCCCCAGCCAAGGGCCCTCACAGACAACAGCTACATAAGGGCCCTAGCCAGTGGCACACCTAGATACCAGGCCAAGTGTGCACAGGCCCCAGCCAGAAGCCTACTCAGACAACAGGTCATCTTAGGGATCCAAAAGGCCACCTTTCTGAACCCAGGAATTAGTGTTCTGGTGAACAGCACAGAAAAGGCAGCTCTGCGGCTTGCTAAGAATAGACCACTGGGTGATCAAAAAGTTGCCTCAACAAAGGCACAGCAGGCTGCATCTACTGAAATGAGAAGACACATAAACAAGTTTCACAGCCAGACTTCTAGATCACCTAAGGCAACCCTAATGGGAAAGGAGATGGAAAAATCTGATACTCAACCACCTGGACTTCATGAACTGGCAACAAAAGAGGATCTAGGAAAAATGAAATCAGAAATAATTTCTCAGATAACAGCAGACATTGTGCCTATAGTGTAAGACATGATTAATAAATCTAGAGAGGATACAGATTAAAAAAATAGAGGAGCTGAGGAACATGATGGAATCCCAACATAGGAAACAAATGGAATACATAAAACAGATGCAAACAGATTTCCAGGAGATTAAAAACTCCATTGAAAGTTTACTCAGCAGAATGAGCCAATGTGAAGACAAAATTTTAGATGTAGAAGATAGGATTGCAATTAGTGAACAGAACAGAAAAATTTCTTAAAAATAGTAAGAGACCACGAGAAATCAATCCAGCAGCTGCTAGACGATGCAAAGAAGAAGAATATAAGACTCTTCAGAGTCAGTGAAGAAACAGAAGACAGAGAGTGCAACAGACAGTGCAGATGACATAAAAAAAAAACAAAACTGTTCACAGAAGTGATGGCAGAAAACTTCCCAAGCAGGGGAAAAAAAATTGACATTCAGATAAGTGAGGCATATAGGACTCCAACTAGCCGTGATCAAAACACAAAAAATCTACACGTAGGAATATAATTGTTAAGATTCCAGAAACCCAACAGAAGAACAAAATTCTAAAAGCAGTTAGAGAAAAGAAACAAATCACATACAAAGGAAAGCCCATCAGAATCACAGCAGACTTCTCAATGCAAATCCCCAAGGCAAGAAGAGCTTGGAGTGACATGTTCCAAGCCCTAAAGGAAAACGGCCTCCAACCCAGATTTATGTCCCCTGCAAAACTATCTTTCAAAATGGATGGAGAAATAAGATACTTTCATGACAAAGAGCACCTTAGAAACTTCATGAATACCAAACTAGCACTCCAAAAAATTTTATACAATATCCTAGGAACAGACACTGAGGATCACAACCCCAGGAAGCCCAGCAGAATGAATCCATCAGGCACAACAAGAAATTAAACCCAAAGGAGGAGAATCCAATGAAAAGAAAAAGTCATGACAATGATAATTCAATATGTATCAGTTATAACCATCAATGTTAATGGTCTCAATTCACCAATCAAAGGAAAGAGACTGTCAGAATGGGTCAGGAAGCAAAATCCAACAGTATGCTGCATACAAGAAACACACTTAATTCAAAAAGAAACTCATAGACTGAACGTTACAGGGTGGAAAACAGTGCTCCATGTGACAGGAAGCCCACAAAAAAAAAAAAGCAGGAGTAGCTATCCTCTTTGCAGATCAAGTGGATTTCAAACCAAAATCTGAAAGACTTCTGGTCCCAAGAATTCCAGAGAAGGGACAGTCAACCTGTATGTACAAATCTATTGTGAACATGTGTTTTCATTCCTCTTAAGTAAAAACTTAAGAACAGAACTGCTGGTTCTTAACAGTAATATAAGAAATTTCTATATTGTTTTCCAAAATGGTTTTATCATTTTACATTCACATTAGCAGTATTAGAAAGTTCTAACTGGTTCACACCTAAGGTGACATTTTTCTTTTAAAAACTTTTAACTAAATCTCCCTAATGAGCGTATAATACGATCTTGTTATTGTACTGATTAGTATTTTTCTGATTCTAGTGTTGCACACCTTTCCTTGTGCTGTGCTGGCTATTTATCATCTTCTTGTGTCTACTTTTTAATTGGGTTGTTCATTAATGAGCTGTAAGAGTTCATTAGGAATCATAGGTTATATATATTATAAATATGTTCTGGTTAAGGACTACTTTTCATTTTCTTAATGATGTCTTTTAAAGTTCTAAATTTTGATCAAATCTCATTTATCAATTTTTTCTTTTATACATCGTATTTTTCATATCCTAGGAAATTCTTGCCAAAACTAAATTCATGAACATTTTCCATTATAATTTCTTCTTAAAGTTTTATAGTTTTAGTCTTTCATATTTAGAGTCATAGATCTTTAAAAGTTATTTTTATGTATGGAAATAAAAGGCTGAGGTTAATTTTTTACATACGGATACCAGGTGTTCTAGTACCATTTGTTGAAATCATTATTTTTTCCTCTGCTCCTGAGTTGAGTTTATGTTCTATAAAATTTTAATGTTAAATAATCTTTCAAAAATCAGTGGACCATATATGTGTGGTTCTATTTCTAGATTCTCTGTCTTATTCCATTGTCTTTCCTTATGCCAACATTGCCTTGATTACTGTCGCTTTAGAGGAAGTCTTAAAATTAGGTAATAAATGTCTTCCAACACTATTATTTTTTTTTCTTTTTACTTTTCCAAGTCCTTTGTACTCCTACATAACTTTTAAATTTCAATATCGAATTCTTTATTTATAGCAAGTATACATAGACCTGAATTTTTATACATGCCTTGTGTTTTCTAATCCTGCTAAATTCAAATACAAGTTCTAAGGGCTCCAGAGAGTTTTTAGTATTTTCTCTGTAGATGATCATTTCATCTACATATAAAGATTTTACCTCTATCTTGCCAATCCTATGCTATTTGTTTATTTTTATTGACAGACTATTTTGGTTTGGGCCTATGTTTCAAAGTTTAATGGACAGATGAAGAGTAGGCATATCTGCCCTTGTTCCCCACCTTAGGGAGAAACATTGTATCTTTTCCATTCATATAACGTGTTTTTGCTGAAAGTATGGAGTACATGTCTTTTATCTGTTGAGAAGGTTCTGTTCTACTTCTAGTCTCCATAGCTTTTACCATGAACAGCTGTAGAATTTAGTCCAATACTTTTCTGCAACTACTGATAGGATCACATGGCTTTTTCCTTTTCTCTGTTAAAATGATGATTTATGGAGGTGGATCTTCCACTGCCATCCCTATAATAAAATCACTTACTATATACTGCCAGATCTGACTAATAGTTTGTTTTGTTAAACAAATTTTTATTTATGTTCATACTTTTCTCTTCTATTGTCTTTATCCAGTTTTAGTATTAGCACAATGTTGATTTCCTAAAATGAGGGGAGAAGTGTTCCTTCTTTTTTCTGCTTTAAATGTTTGATATAACTTATCAGTTAAAATGTATATGAGCCTGTTATTCTTATATAGGTAGATTTTCAAGCTAGGAATACACTTTCTTTAATAGGTGCTATTCAAATTTTATATTTCTTCCAGAGTCAGTTTCATTAATTTGTCTTCCAAGGCACGTAATAGAAGTTGTTAAATTTATTTCACAAAATATTTTTGTAACATGCTTTCTATATCTTTTAAATTCTGTAAAATCTGTGGTAATGTCCTCTAAATATTGATATTGTAATTTTTTTTAAAATGTATAATTGATATTGTGTAATAGGAAGAAAAGCTCTAAAGGAGTAGGGCAAGTGGGGGGGTAGGGGAAAGGAAAGAAGGGAAAAGAAAAAATATGAGAAAAGGAAAAAAATGGAAACAAAGCCTTTGTAAATAAGGAAGGGTGTAGGGGGTGAAGCAAGGGCAGGGGAAGGGGAAAAAAATAAGAACCAAGATATGTTATGTAAAGGTACAAAATCCCAATGATGAATGTAACTGTATTTTATACCTGAAAGTTACCAATAAACTTAATGGAAAAAAAAAACAAAGAAATACATGGGAAGGTAAGCTACATTAAGGTTTCCTCTACAATTCCAGCTCTAAAGCCAGCATCATGTTTGGAATTGTGAATGGAAAAGGAGATAACCTTGGAGATGAAGAGATGATCTTTTTCAAAATCATTTTTCCTTTGTCTGCAGTTTGAAGGTCCAATATGATCCCTCTCTGCACCCTAGCATAATGGAAACTTTCTGAATTCTAATAGTCATGCTTCACACATGAGAGGTGTTGAAATTCACATCCTGTCTACAAAAATGGTGCACTTGGAATGGTGCCTGTCACTCGCTGGTGAATATTACATCTATATCAACTTCTTACCACCTTGCTTTCTGAAATAAGCCCCATATGACTTTACTCCCCATGCAAATTCATTTCCCATCTGACCCTACTTTGTTCCACCCTCTCTGTAGTCACTATTCCCTGAACACATTAAATCTAGATGAACAATCTCTCTTCCTGTAGTGCCTTTCTCCAGTTTTCTACTTAGAAAAAAAATCATATTATTGGAGGCCCAAATCAACCATCACATTTATCAATCTTCCACCATTTACCTTTCAGAACAGCCTCTTTCTCTATAATAATGTCACAGCAGGTTAACATATTTGAATTAATGGTGTATGTGTATGTGTGTCTGCCTGAGCAAGGTTCAAACCATTGATATATTCTTTTATGGTGGCCAAGATTATTAGAATCTCTTTGGTGACTCATGAGTCTACCTGGAGTCTAGCAACAGAGTAGGACCACAGAGACCAGAGGTAACATCATGACCCAGTACTTGGGAGATATGATTTTAGTATAGATGTATGGTTCCAGCTATGGTCCACCTGTCTTTCCCCACTGTGGGAACAGCTAAGGATGGAGGCATGAATTTAAACAGCAGATATCTTGGCATATGGTACTACTCAGACTTAGAAATATAAATCTGCCAGGGTATCACCATGCTAGTAGACAAGAAACTCATCTGTATCAAGCCATGTGTATATTATGTGACAGAAATAAAAGAAAAGGCAGTGCTGGACTGATAACTGATAACTTTAGTCATTTTATGATCTTTTTTAATATCATAAAATAATGGAAAAATTTTTATAAATTTATGGAGAAAGCAGAGTTTTGCACCAGAGGGTTCCAAAGATTAGCTGGAAATATTACCTATATGAGTCAAGATAGGTTAAATTATGCTAAGTAACAACAATCCCTAAAATATGCTATGACAATAATCCCAAGTTTCAGTGGCTTAAAACAGCAAAAGTTCACCTGGGCATGTTGGTACATTCCTGTAATCCCAGCACTCTGGGAGGCTGAGATAGAAGGACTTCAAGTTAGAGCAAGGCCTGCTCAACTTGGTGACTTAGTGAGACCCTATCTCAAAATAAAAATAAATAAATAAAAACTAAAAATAGCTGGGGATGCTGCTCAGTGAGAGGTTTTGGGTCAGAATCCAACTACAAAAGAAAAGGTTCATTTCTCTTTTATTCTAATGTCAGTAGTGGACTCGGGTTCTTTTAATCACTGAAAGACCCAGGGTGATAGAGAAACCACCATGGCAGGAAATTACCAGTCCATCATGCCAAAGAGACTGACAGCACTGTAGGGGCTCAGACTGGACATTAAGTGCTGTGACCTAGAAACGACACACACCCTCTGTTCCCAGCCACACAGTCTCGTCCCACTATGAGAAAGCCAGGAAGTGCAACCCTATCATGTTGCCAGGAGTCAAAAGCTGGAAATATTTGGTAAACAGCACTGATGACTACCACATGACCTTATTTAGACCCCAAGTTTACAAAGTAGATCACAACTGTGACAATGAGTTGAATTGTACTTTACTGAGATGGATTTTTGTGTTCATTTAAATGAATAAAATGCACATTGTTCAAAGACATTGTGAGAGTCTCTATCCTGAAAGATTCTAGAAAAAAAAGAAACTTTTCTGAACATGAAGTTGTACAAATGAACAATTATATCTCCAAAGCTCTGCCTAAAGAAGCTAGGCCAGACCAATTCCTTGTCTGATAAATATTACAACAAATTAACCCAACTATTAAAATCAGATTTTTATAAGTCCGGGGTTTTCTTTTGAGGGAAATAGAGTCTGAAAGAAAACAAAGACTGATTAGAGGAGCAAAACATATGAGATCAAGCTCCTTATCTTTGACCTACCTGCTGTATAACTTTGAAAATTCCCTTAAAGCACCTGTTCTTTAGTGTTTCTATACAGAAATGAATAACATCACTTATTCAACTATCAAATAATCACTTTGTGTTCACTGGACAGAGACTCCTGGTTACACTGATAATGTAGAGATTAAGGCAGAAATGACATGATCCTTCACCTCATGCATCTTATCATCTATTTGCCACATGTGACTGAAATCACTTGGCTGTATTTAATGGGATGTGATATAAAGATTACCAATCATTATTTAATCAGTTAAGTGCACTGCTGTATGAGCCTTTATAGGGAGGATATTAATAAAGAAGGCAAGCAACAGGAAAAGCAAAGGATATAAAAAGTAAAAGAACCTTACACATTAGAAGAAAGATGATCTCCATCCATCCCCAACTATTAGACTCCCCATGTGCAATGGAACAAATGTTTAGTCATTAGAAGAGAGGTAATGTCAAATCTGTCAAATAATGTGAGGCTGATTTATGGAGGCAAGGAGAAGTATTTTCTTGGATAGCTGATAAGGCCTTTAGGATTCTCCATTGACTTCCTAGATATTCAACTCTGAATAATTTGTGTATATTTAAGGAATCCAATTTCCTAAACAACATATGAAAGTTTACATGGCAATATCAATATGTATCATTATCAAACATAGGCTACACATTCAAAACGTACTTACAATATTTTATCTGTGCCTGTCTGGTCCTTTTGATATTAGTAGAACCAAAATGGCTTCCTAGGACATAATGTACTCCCAATGCCCACTGTAGTTCTATTTTTTCAGTTTTTTATTGGAATCAGCAAATAAATTATTAAAATAAAAAGGATTCTCAAAGCTACAAAAGAAATGTGTATAAAACCAATGAAAAGGACAAGAAATTATTTCTACATTGAACAGTTTATTTCTTATTAACCATAATAAAGTAACAATAATAAAGTAAGACACACAGATCCTAAGTCCTCCCAGATGAGACATCTGCAGGACTCTTTGATTTGAAAAGAAGCTTAGCTAATAAACATGTCAGCCATATTCTGAACAAAATGAAGATTTTGCACTTCTTTGTCCTCCAGCATATTCAAGATCCCTTGCTATTTTAAAATGCTTTTGTTTCCAACTAAATGGGACTCTTTTTCCATCAGCTATAGGGGAAACAAAGGTACCAGGGATGCCCCTTAATGAATACCAACTACTTAAGCTACTAAATTTAAGATTGTAGGGCATCAGACACTGATACAAAATCTTCACCCCATCTTGCTCACAGGTATAAATAATTTGCTATGTTTTAACCTTTCCTTCCACAGACCATTTCCACCTTCTAGTTACCACATTTGACCTTTAATAAACTGTGACAGCTAAGCAAAAGGGAGTGTGCAGACAAGAATGGGAGTATAGTTCTGACATTTCCCAACCTTGCACTAAAATAGACTGTTTTCTTTCTGTGTGCATGTGCGCACGCGTGGGAGCATGTGTGTGTGTGTGTGTGTGTGTGTGTAGAAGGAGAGAGGAAGGGGGGGAAGAGAGAGAGAGAGAGAGAGAGAGTCAGACAAATGTCTCTAGTATTCCACTGAGATATACAATGTGAAGGAAGTCTGGTGAAAGTTTCTCTTCCAATGTTCCTGTCTAGGGCTCTACCTCTAAAGTGTCATCAGTTGTATTAACTTCAATTTGTCAGTGAAATGCTCCTAACATTCTACAAAATGTCTTTCAAGTTTCACTGGCTCTACTCCTCTCTCTTCTCTGCCCATGCAGTAATAGATCACAATAATACATTACAGCAAAAAATAAGGAGCACAATACATTTCCTCAGGGCTGCACAGATGGAAAATGGGGGAGATGGAAGGAATGTGCCCTTTGGTGTCAATACATATCCATCATTTAGGAGCATTATGACCTATACAAAATAACTTCACCTTTTTCTACAAAGTCCATTTTTATTGACTATAACATGAAAGGTAATAATAGTCTTATCACAGAGTTGTAGTAGGTATTTTGTGAGATAATATATTTTAAAGTACCTGGAATATTGTAAACTTTAAATTTTGTAGTTTCTCTTAGAATATTAAGTACACAGAGAACTTTTTATTCTTCTGACAGCTGATAAAATACCTTCCCTTTTCATTGTCAATGCTGGTGGCTACTTTGGAGTTAAATTTATTCAATGATGACACAGGAAAAAGGAGACTGTCTACACTACTCCTAATATGGTAAAAATAAAATGATGCTTTAGAGATATGATCCTCATTCAAATCTAAGATGAGTGGCCAAAGGTAGGTGAAATGTACTGGAGAAGCACAGGCAGGTGGGATTTGGTGTATTTCACCCCATTTTATCCAAAGCAGCTATGCTTTATTCCATTTTACATTGATTGTATAAATATAGGACTTGGAAAAGGCATGAGTGATAGCTTACATTTGATTTCTTTGTTAGCATCACACAGGAAGTAACCAAAATCAAGTCATCCTTTGAGAATTTATTATATATAGATGTATATGTTTAATTATATATTTAATTGTACAAAAACAACTATTTTCTGGCAAGAAAGATGTCAGATATGAATTTTCTCTGCAAATATATGCCGGATACTATTCAAAATTCTAGCGAAAATGGCAGGCAAATGACTGATAAAATCAAGGGAGACTGAAAGATAAAACCAAGGGAGACAAAAATGACAAAAACAAACTTTGTTCAGTGTTTATAGGGCCTCAAAGTGTTTTTACATTTATTACCTCAAATTCCACATTAATAAATGCAACCCAGTCACAAAATAACACATTTTCTAATCTACACTTCCCATATTGAGACTATTTTAAGATTAATCAGGATTACTAGCATATTTTTATATATGTTATTAAGAAAATTTGACCCTGGAAAAATGCTTAAAGCAGAGAACCACATAAAATATAAGTTGTAATCATAAATTAATCTTGTTTATAGTTCTTTATTGAGATTAACAATTCTTCAAGCAAAAAACCCTAATCACTGGAAATATGATCATGGCAAGTGAACAACTCTGTAGGCTACCTCTTCAATTAATAAAATAGAAGTAACATCTTAGCTGTTTGCAGACAACGAACTGGGCCACATAATAGTTTAAAGTCCCTTCTACCTAAAAAAAATTATATGAATCTATGGTTATATTAATGAAGACAAAGTCATGTAAGATTTTTAGATAACTGAATCTGCATAACTATTTTCTTGAAAATACAAAAAGAGAAAATCAGTATATGTTAAAAAAGACATCCATTGTACTATTGTCTCATATAAATGGTTTATGTAAAAGTGAAAATTTCATTATGTATTGAGAAATCTTAAAGTGAGTCTTCAAAGGGGCTGATGATCTCATGTGGTAGTTATTTTTCATTTAAACAAAATAAAAAGAAAATGGGATAAGTCATATAACATTTTACCATTCAGATTTAATTAAAATATCTCTTCCTCCTCCACCTCCACCCTCTTTCCCATGCCAATGGCAAATAAACATCAAGTTGAATAAACATTTACTGAGTCTACTCATGTTAAATACAAATTTAACTGTTTTAGATACACATACCCACATGCATGCACAGCTCTTTTGAAAGTTTTTAATTCCTTCCTCATTTTTCTATTCAATGTATTGTATATCTATATATCATAAATATGAGGTATATTTAGACACAAAATTATAATTATTTATTTTTCAAGATAGCCTGAGTTATAACTGTATTCCCACCTGCTTTTGTGCAAATAAACATGCATAATACTTTCAGATTTTCTTTGTTTTTCATTTGAGCTCATTGAAATGGGAGTTCCATCCAGTAAAATTCACCCTTTTTGGTTCACAGTTCGGTGATTTTTTTACAAATGCATAGTTATGTAAACTGCACTGTTATCAAGATGTAGAATATTTCCACAGCCCTTCAAAATATCTCAACTTGTATCTCTTTATAGTCAATCTCTGCCCTTCCCTCTCAGGTCCTGGAAACTCATATTCATATTCTCTCTTTCTTTCTTCTCTCTCTCTCTCTCTCTCTCTCTCTCTCTCTCTCTCTCTCTCTTCTGTCTTTTGTACAACGTCATACAAATGGAATTCTACAACACACAGCCCTTTACATCTAGCTTCTTCAATTTAGCACAGTGGGTTTGGAATTCAGCTATGTTACTACATGTAGCTGTAGCTCTCTTTCTTTGCATGTTACTAAGTAATATTCTGTTGACCAGATATGTTCTATCACATGTACATGCTTACCAGTTAAAGGGCATTCGAACTATTTTCCTACCTAAAAGTAGTTCTTAACATGTTAGAGCATAAGATAGAACAGTACAGTGGTTAAGAGATTAGACTTCTGGCTTTACAGATTTCAGTTCAAATCTCAGGTGTCATATTAACTTGTACCTTTAGAAAAATTACTTATGTTAATCTTAGTATTATTGTGAAGATTAAATTAGTATGTCCCTCATGTTATCAATAAATGGCTGCTGCTGTTTTTTTCCACTAGTGATTCTAGTTGTCAAACTCTGTTCCACTTCAAGTTTTCAAACTGATTTCAAACAAGACATTACTGATCACCTCAGAACTTCTGTCAGATCCTTTCCTTTAAAATATCCCTTCCCCCTGCTTTCCATCTTTAATAAGACTCAGGGTCAATTTCCCCAGGAGGACTTCCCTAGCTCATACTCCATATTTACACTTCCCCTTTCCACATTCCTATAACATGCATTATCTAATCTTGTAGTCACTACCCATATGAGAGGTTTTTTTAATTAAAATTCTAAAAATTTTAAATCTAGCTCTGTGGTCACAGTAGCCACATTTCAAATGCTCAACGGCAAAATATGGTTAGTGTCTGCCATATTGGGCAATGAGGATATAAAACACTTCAGTCATCATGGAAATTTATATTGGACAATACTTCATAACATTTAAAACTATATATAGTTCCATTTAGAACTTAGTTACATGATCTAGTCTTATTCTCAGTTTTTCTGTGTCCATAGTTTTATATTGCATAAAAATGAACATTTAACACACATTGAATGAGCTCCTATTCTGTGCAAGACACTATCAGGAACAACTTAGGCAATGACATATCATCTTCTATGGGATCCTGAGACACACATTAAATAAATATAAAGGAAATGTAATAAATGTAAAAGAAGAAATGATTACCAAGGTCTAGCTGGTAAAAAGAAAATGGGTCATTAAAAGGTTGGGACATAGTATTCTAATAGGTAGAAAAGTGAAGAGAAACCTATATGTATGCTTTTATATTTCTTCCAAACCACCAAGCACAATGTTATTGAGACAAGGAGGAGCTGAATGATCAGTAACAAGGGTCAATACAGATAGTCATGTGACAGAAGATGGTATGTGGCAGATAGTAATGTAATGAAGATCAGTAATACATACTCAAAGTAGATCCAACTAAATACTGATTGGTAAGAGTGAGTGGAAAGCAAACCCAGAGGTAGAGGTTAAGAAGTAAAGTCAAATCATGCTAAACAAAATGAATAAATGAATGAGGACCAGGCAATCAAAGTGATATTGAGATAAACACAGGCTCAAGGAAGAAGGCAGTGTTTAGAGGTTAGGACAATGAGCCAGAAACAACTCATCACCAGAGAGTTTGAAAGACAAGAGAACGTGTGCCCATGCAAGAGACCAGTCTGGGGAATGTGATCAGCTTGGGAATGATGTTCCAGCTATCTTTTATTCTTGATGTTTCCACATGGGATGGTTTGTCTTCCTGTCTCAAATGTTCAAATGACATATGGAAGTCATATAAATCTTTTGGACAAGTTGTGCTTCAGAAAACTGAAGATTTTATTTTAATGTTTTTAAGTCAAGCATAAAGGTAAAAGTCTGCAAGAACTATATTGAAGTGTAAGGTTAAAAGTAACATCCTTTCATGCATAGGCTTTCTGCAAAGTGCTACCTGCTTTAATGGTGTCCTTCTATTTTCCCATAGCTGTTCTTGGATTTCTTTTCAGCTAAAGAGACCTACTCAAGAAGCTGGTTACAGAAACATGGTTCCAATTGCTTGTTCTTGGGTTACACCCCATGTGTTTTGCCAAAAGATCTACAGAGCCACAAAACAGTGCTCTTCCCAGATTTGTCTGAAGTTAATAGGAAGCGTCAAAGAAAAAGTAAACATTTTAAAGTCCAAACCTTGGGTGAGGAATGAAACGTGTTTTTAGAGTAAAAGGTAAAATATCACTTTGGAATGTACCTTAAAGAGATAACACTATACATCTTGTGTCATCAATCAGTCCAGATACTACATCACATGCTTCCCTGGCTCACTGAGACAACAGTGTTCACACAGTTTTCAGAGATTAAGAACAACTATATTTGGTCCAACTCAGTGTTATAGTTTTAGACCTGGAATGTTCCACAAAGACTCATGTAGGGTTCTTGTTTCTGTTGTTTGCTTGGTTGGTTTTCTGTTTTGTTTTGTTGTTTGTTGTTTGTTGTTTGGTGGGTGGGTGTGTGTGTGTGTGTGTGTGTGTGTGTGTGTGCTGGTTTTTTGCAGGGCGGGGGATTAAACCCAGGGCCTTTGCACTGAGCTACATCTCCAGCCCCTTTGCTATTTTTTTGAGTCAGGCAGGATCTCTCTGAGTTACTAAATTTCCCAGAGTGGGGTCAAACTTGTGAACTTCCTGCCTCAGATTCATTTTAAAGCCTTGGTCCTGGTCACCAGCTGTGGTGCTACTGGGAGGGGGTGAGAGTTTTAAGAGACAAGACTTAGGGAGCTCAGGATGTAGTTCAGTGGTAAAACACTTGCACAACATTCCCTAAGCTGCTGGGCTTCATGCAAAAAGAGAAAGAAAAGTAAAGATAGAGGAACAAGACTCCGTGGAAGGAAATAGCATGCTTTTGGGAGGGATACTGAGATACCAGTATTTCTTTCTTTGGTTCCTGGCTGCCAGAAGGTGAGCAGCTCTGCTCCACCAGCCACTTCCCACCATGATGTGCTGTCTCCCCACAAAGTCAAAAGCAACCAGCTAGCCAACCAGGGACTTAAATTTCCAAAGCTGCAAGCCAAAACAAATGGCTCCTCTTTTAGGTCGATTATCTCAGGTATTTTATCAGAGATAGAAAGCTGGCCAATACAATAAGCACTGGAAAGGAAACTCATTATGAATTCCCCCATTTTTCCTACTACAGGCCCTCATCAGGAGAAGCTACCTAAAAGTATAGAAGCTGAGGCTCTGATCACTCCACAAGTTCATCTCCTCAAGAGGAGCTTGGGGACCTCCAGAAGGTGACTTTTAAAGGCAAGTCATCAACGTGACTTTATAACTATAAATATCTGTAAAAATACTTTATAACTGAAATATCATTGGCAGTGCATCTGTATTAGAAGACCCTGGTTTTCTAATTTTCCTTTTACATAGGACTTCTTCCTAAAAGGCAGCAGAATGCCAGGGTGTCCTTCAAAGCCAGAGCCATCATGATTACCCTAGGGGCACAGCTACCATGGCAGGAGGAAAGTATCCACTGTGTTATGGTTTATATCCAGATGTCCCCAAAGAACCTCATGCGCTCATAGGCAGGCTTTTGGAAGAAGATTGAACCAAGGTGATATAGCTGACTTACTGTTAGGAAATGAGGCCTCATGGGGGAGGCAGATTGCTGGGGGTGTGACCTGAAGGGTGTATCTCCTTCCTTGGCCCCTCCCTGCTCTCTCTGCTTCCAGACCACTTTCTTCCACCAGACCCTTCTGCCATGGCTTCTTCCTTTGGAGGTAGCCAAATACAGACTACAAACATGAGGCAAAATAAACCTCTTCTCCTTTAGATTTCAGGTGCTGGATAGTACCTCCCAACAAAAAAGAAAGTGACTTAGACACAGTGTAAATGATTTGTGACAGTGGAAATTCATGGTACAGTAAAGAAAGCACAGGATTGAGCTCAAGATCCCTATTCCAATCCTAGTACTATCACTGTCTAGCTGAGTGACCTTAGTTTAATACCTTAAATTTCTCCTGTCATCAGTTTATTCATCAACAAAATGGGATAACACATTCTTTAACTACTTTGGTGGGGAGTTGTGACAATCAAATGAAATAATGGCTAAGAAACTGCTTTGTAATCTGTAGATCACTATGCACATGGGAACTATTATCTTGTCTTTTTTCCCTAAAACACTGGTCCTTGGAGTTCACTTAGCCTGGGCTTTTCCAAATGCACTTCTAAAAGAACATTTTTGGAGCTACTCAAATGAAGACATAGACAAAATATGAGTCTCTGTTTTCTGCTTTTTTTTCTGATCCAAAGAACTTGCTTCCTTTCACAGATTTAGCTCTTTATGTCATTAACTAAATTTAAATCATGCCTAAAGACTTACTTGTTTGGCAGCACAGTTTCATATCCTGTTTGGTTTAATTTTTTAAATTCTTTTGTAAAGCACTCCAAGATGTTTGCATGAAGATCACTCAACAAATAGAAGCCTCTCTGGAATACACACACAAGGACACACCCACATCAATGGGAAGAAATATAATACAGACTTTTGTTAACTTGGTAAGACAAGTCTACAGAAAACAGTTCCTAAAATTACATTCAGTGCCATGATGTATTCCAATTTCCTTAACCTCCTCAAAAGCTAATGTGGTCCTATGGAATGCAAAGTCTCCAACTCATATAGAAAGAAGCTTTAAGTATATAGTTCAAAATAGACACAGTACTTTCCATGAAGCAGGCATCCTGGCAAGAGAAAATTCCCTAGTGTTTGAACATTTATCAAGAGACTGACCATCAGATCCTGAACTGAGTTACATAAGCACAATACCCTTATTGTTAGCAGCTGTTCATTGGTCACCATTGCACAACTGACCAGGTGCACAGCAGGATAGAGTTTTGTCTTTATTCAAAGATTCAGGGTAGATGGGCCTAGGGCTTACTCTAAGATAGAAATACATTTGTTTCAAGCCAGCAGGATGACTATAACTCATAAGTTACTTGCCAATTTGTGCATATCTAATAGAAATTAAAGAGCACTGAAGATACCATAAGAGTTACTGTCTTAATTTGGAAACATTCTTTTTTTTTTCATTTTGTATGTTAAGAAATGATTTAAACTTAATCATCTGAATGTGAAGGTAAAATTACTGATTCAACATCACTAAAATAATAAAACAGTTCCAGAAAAGATATATTTAAATTTTCAATGACGAGGGAATTTGATTTTCACTGACCATTTTAAGGTAAATGATTGATGTTAAAATATACTCATTAGAAAAATGAAGGAAAGACTTATTTATGTAGGATAAAAGTTTCTAGAGTTAAAAAAAAACAAACAACTATCTCTGGAGCCGGGGATTTAGCTCAGTGGCACCATGCCTGCCTCGCAAGCTCAAGGTCCTAAGTTTGATCCCTGGTACAAAAAAAAAACCTATCTGCTATATTCAAGAAAAAAAAATATTTCACTTGAAATTAACAAAGTTCAGACTTTTATACTGTCTACAACAGGAATTCAAAGGCTGTATTCTCACCTTTGCTCTTTACTTAGTTTTAAGTCTACTAGTGAGCCTCCTCATTCAATAATTTTTTTTTTTTCAAATGTGTCAGATAACTAGCTAGTAGTCATTTAAAGGTATTATGTTGTAAGGCAAGTTCATGAGCTACTTATTTTTGTGTTCAATAAATCTCTCTTCACAGTGAGTCTTTATTTTTTTGTTACTGTGTTGGTTTAGTTTTTAAGCAATAAATGTTTAACATATTTAAATAGAGCTAACTCAAGAAAATGGCCCTGTCTAGGCAATAATAATAACACCATTATTATGTATTATAAACATACTCTATATTAACACTATTAATCCATGTTTTTCCTTACCTTGATACATAACTAATATATTGCTCTGTAACATCCACGGGGCTAAGGGCCTGCACTGTGTAAGAGCTATTAGTTTCCCCAATATATAGATGAGAAAGTTGAGGCAAAGTGGTTGGAGGGAGTTGTACTCTACAGCATTTTCTCTTCACCAGCAACTCAGTGATGGTGTTTGCAAAGGTAAGTGACAAAGGAGGAACAGGCCTGTAATAAAAGTCCTCTTATAAAGCATTATACAGGAAGTTGATCTCAAAGTTTGGGCCACAAGTTTGCATTCAGGACAGGTAAAACAAATGTCTAAAAATAGAGGATTATCAAATATCCAAAATTTGAATCATGCTTATAGGTCTTTTATTAATGAAAACACTCTTAATACTCTGTGCTTTGATTATCATTGGTGACAAAATATTGACTAGCTTTCATTCTACATGTGAAATGTAATAATGGCATTCAAATAAATCATTGTTAAGAAACAGTAAAACCACTATGTAATTTATTAATATGTCTTCAATAAGGAAATATTATACAGATTATATTGATATGTGCACTTCATAAGACTAAAAGTAAGAGCATTTTGCAGAATATGCGTATTTAGGTTCTGTTTCAGGTATGATCTGTAATGCCCCAGTTTTCCTTGTAAAGTAAAGGATGTTTTTGTACTTGCTTATTGGTCCTGAAGGTGATTTATTTTCTGCTAATCAGGTGACTTTCCCCTGTTCAGTGGTATAGTGGGTGGTGGATGATTGTCCAGAACTGGGATTTACAATAGGTTCTGGAAGAGATTGTGTGTGTACTTTTTCCACACTTTCAGGATCAAAGTATACAAAGCAGGGAGAATGTTTATTGTTTTATTTTTCCAGATGAGTCACGAGGGAGGACAGACACTTACTTCTGTCCCCAATGACCTCTCATTTTTAGTTCCATAAACCAATTTTTACAAATACGGAGGTCCTTTGAGCTTCCTGAAGTTCTCTCTGCTCACTTTGTTGATGGACTTTTCTTTCTCATTCTAAATGGCAGACTGAGCAGAAGATCCCTAAATTAGGTTCTATTTGTACTACATCTTGCAACAATTATTCAAATAGTATAGCCTGAAGGTGTTCCTATTTCTTATTTCCTGCGCAAATAAATTTTTTTATCTGATATATATCAGCAAAAAGATTATACACACATCATTTGAGAGACACAGTGTTAAACATGTGTGATACAATCAGTCTTAAAACAAAAACAAAAGTAGACCTCTTTTTTAGATTTCCCTCACTGTTACCATATTTGAAAGAAAAATTAATTTCCATATCTTTCCCCTAGAATA
The DNA here is from genome assembly GCF_053883595.1 of Heterocephalus glaber. Lineage (NCBI taxonomy): Eukaryota > Metazoa > Chordata > Mammalia > Rodentia > Bathyergidae > Heterocephalus > Heterocephalus glaber. The sequence continues at coordinate 28,115,886 of NW_028258381.1, forward strand.
AAATAAAAACTTAAACAATTTATTGTTCCTCTTCTTCCTTTAGATTTGAAAGTAAACCAAGATCGGTCAACTTTGCAAATTTTTGGAAACTTTGAAATATGAAGCAATCTTTGGCTGGCTAACTCCTTCTAGACATATAAGTCACTGAGCTGTCTCATCTTCCATCTAAATTATGCTCCTCTCATCACTCCTCACGGTACCATTTTCATTATAATTATAGTTTTTGATGTCTTACCTCTCCCAGTTGCAAACTATTTTTAAATTTTATTTTAAGCATCTATACATAGGCATATAATTGTTAAGATTCCAGAAACACAACAGAAGAACAAAGTTCTCCAAGCAGTCAGAGAAAAGAAACAAATCACATACAAAGGAAAGCCCATCAGAATCACAGTAGACTTCTCAACACAAACCATCAAGGCAAGAAGAGCTTGGAGTGACATATTCCAAGCCCTAAAAGAAAACAGCCTCCAACCCAGATTGATGTACCCTGCAAAACTACCTTTCAAAATTGATGGAGAAATAAAGACACTTTCATGACAAAGAGCACCTTAGGAACTTTGTGAATACCAAACCAGCACTCCAAAAAACTTTAGACAGTAACCTAGGAAAAGACAATAAGTATCACAACCCCAGAAAGCACTACAGAATGAATCCGTCAGGCACAACAAGAAATTAAACACAAAGGGGGCGAATCCAACAAAAAGAAAAAGTCATAACAAGGATAAGTCAATACATATCAATTATAGCCATCAATGTTAATGGTCTCAATTCACCAATCAAAAGAAACAGACTGGCAGAATGGGTCAAGAAGCAAGATACAACAAAATGCTGCAGACAAGAAACACACTTAATTCAAAAAGAAATTCATAGACCGAAAGTTAAAGGGTGGAAAACAATACTCTATGTGATAGGAAGCCAAAAAAGCAGGAATAGCTATCCTCTTTGCAGATCATGTGGATTTCAAACCAACACTGATTAAGAGAGACAAAGAAGGACACTACATCCTTGTAAAGGGGACAATCCAACAGGAAGAGCTGACAATCATTAATATATATGCACCAAACACTAGAGTGTCCAACAATACAAAACAAATACTAATGAACATGAAAAATAATATAAGCACTAATACAATAATAGTGGGGGACTTCAATAGCCCACTCTCACCAATAGATAGATCAATTAGACAAAATGTAAACAACAAAATACTAGAACTCAATCAAACTCTTGAACAAATGAACTTAACAGATGTTTACAGAGTGTTCAACCCAGGAAACCAGAATACACATTTGTTTCAGCTGCACATGGGTCATTGTCTAAAATTGACCACATACTCACTCATAGAATACATTTAAGTAAGTGCAAAGGAATTGAAATTATCCCCTCTATATTGTCAGACCATAGTGCAATGAAATTGAAGATCAATAGCAAAATAAATCACAAGAATTTCATAAATGCATGGAAACTGCACAACATGCTTCTGAATAACCAATGGGTCACAGAGGAAATTACACACATGTATAAATACCGAATAGTTTCTCTGGTGTGAGAAACTGAAAGTGTAAATAAGGACTAAAATGTATAATAGGTAATGTGAATTAGGAAGAAAAGGGGCAAAGGGGAAGGAAGTGGGAGGGCTAGGGGAAAGGATAGAAGGGAATGGGATTAATATGAGAAAATGGAAAAATAGGAACAAAATCTTTGTAAATAGGGAGGAATGGAGGGGATGAAGGGAGGGCTGGGCAAGGGTGAAAAATAAGAACCAAGAAGAGATTATGTAAAGGTGCAAATTTCCAATGATGAATGTAATTATACTGTATACCTAAAATGTATCAATGATTAGAATGAATAATCATAATCAATAATGCAAAATTGGAAGAAAAGGTCCAAAGGGGTAGGGGTAGTGGGAGGGGCAGGGGAAAGGAAAGAAGGGAAAGGAAATGTGATGAGAAATGGAAAAGATGGAAATAAAATCTTTGTAAATAGGGAAGGGTGGAGAGGGTGAAGGGAGGGCTAGGAATGGGGAAAAAATAAGAACCAAGATGCATTATGTAAGGGTACAATTCCCAATGAGAAATGTAATTGTGTGGTATACCTAAAATGTACCAATAAAATAATTTAACAAAAAGAAAAAAGAAATCAGACAGTTCCTACAACTAAATGACAATGTCAGTACAGCATACTGGAATCTTTGGGACACAATAAAGCAGTCTTATGAGGGAAATTTATAGCAGTGAATACTCACATTAGGAAAACAGAGCGAGCTCAATTACACAACCTGATGCTGAACCTCAAGCTTCTAGAAAAAGAAGAGCAGGACAAACCCAAACCCATGGAAAGGAGGAAATTATAAAGATCAGAGCAGAAATCAATGCAATGGAGACTAAGAGAACAATGCAAAAAAATCAATGAAGCCAAGAGTTGGTTCTTCAAAAGAATAAACAAAATTGACAAAGCCTTAGCCAACCTTATCCAAAAAAACAAAGAAAAGACACAAATTCATGCAATTAGGAATGAAAAGGGTGAAATTACAATGGACCCAGTAGAAATCCAGAGGATCCTCAATACCTACTTCAAGAATCTATATGCCAAAAAAATGGAAAATAAAGAAGAAATGGACAGATTCCTAGATACCTTGAATTACCAATGTTGAATGAAGAAAACCTAAAAATACTAAACAACCCAAAATCAATGAAATTTAAAACATAATTAAAAAATTTACGAACTAGGAAAAGTCCAGGTCCTGATAGCTTCACTGCTGAATTCTACAAGACATTTAGAGAAGAACTACTGCTACTCCTGTTTAAACACTTCAATGAAATTGAAAGGGAAGCAATACTGCCGAATTCATTCCTGGAAACAAGCATCACCTTGATCCCCAAAGCAGAGAAAGACCCAATGGAAAAAGAAAACTATAGGCCAATCTCACTAATGAACAAAGATGCAAACATCCTTAATAAGACACTGGCAAATAGAATGCAGAAGACCATCAAGAAGATCATGCACCCTGACCAAGTGGGATTCAACCCAGGCATGCAGGGATGGTTCAACATATGCAATTCAGTCAATGTAATACACTATATTAATAGAACCAAGGGAAAATAAACACATGATCATCTTAATAGATGCAGAAAAAGCATTTGACCAAATACAACACACATTTCTGATAAAAATCCTACACAAAATGGGAATAGATGATCTCTACCTCAATCTGATAAAAGCCATCTATGAAAAAACAACATTTAATGCAATACTAAATGGTCAAAAGTGGAAATCCTTCACACTAAAATCAGGAACAAGACAAGGATGTCCACTATCACCACTCCTGTTCAATATAGTTTTGGAAATATTAGTCACAGCAATTAGAAAAGAGAAAGAAATAAAAGGAATAAAGATAGGAAACAAAGAAGTCAAATTGTCATTATTTGCAGATGACATGATATTCTATATAGAAGACCCCAAGAACACCACCAAAAGTCTTCTAGACTTAATAACCAAATTCAGTACAGTAGCCAGATACAAGGTCAACACACAAAAATAAATAGCTTTTCAGTACACACAAAAAAAGACTCACTGAGAGAAAAATGGGGAAATCAATTTCTTTCACAAGAGCATCCAAAAAATTGAAATACCTAGGAATCAGCCTAAAAAAAGAAATTAAAGACCTCTACTCTGAAAACTGTAGCACTAAGAAAAGAGAGATTGAAGAGTATATCAGAAAATGGAAAGACATCCCTTGCTCCTGTATAGAAAGAATCAACATAGTGAAACTGGCCATACTTCCAAAACTCCTATATAGATTAAATGCAATCTCAACTGAAATCACACCAGCATAGCTCACAGACCTGGAGAAAATAATCCAAAAATTCATTTGGAACAAGAAGAGACCTAGAATGGCAAAAGCAATACTAGGCAATAAAGACAAGGAAGGGGGTTTCACAATCCCCAACTTGAAACTATACTGCAAAACTACTGTGATAAAAACAGCATGGTACTGGAAAAGAAACAGTCCTGAGGACCAATGGAACAGATTAGAAGATGCAGAAAGAACTCTAGACACACTCAACCAGCTCATCTTCGACAAAGGAGCCAAACACCCTGACTGGAGGAAAGATAGCCTCTTTAATAAATGGTGCTGGAAAAATTGGGTTTTAACTTGCCAAAGATTAAAACTAGACCTATATCTCTCACCATGCACTAAACTAAAATATAAATGGATTAAAGATCTAAATATTAAAACAGAAACACTAAACCGGCTGGAAGAGAGGTTAGGAAGAATTCTTGAAGACATCGGTGTAGGAAAAGATTTTATGAACAAAACCTCAGTTCCCCATGAGCTAGCACAAACAATCAACAAGTAGGATCTCTTCTTACTAATAAGCTTCTGCACAACAAGCGAAACCATCAACAGTGTGAAGAGACAACCCACAATGTGGGAAAAAATTTTCACCTGCTGTCCCTCAGACAGCAGTCTACTGTCTAGAATCTATAAAGAACTTTAAAAAATCAGACCTCCCAAATTTAAAGACCAAATCCAAAAATGGGCATCTTAAATAAAGAGACATTTCTCACACAAAGAAGTAGAAATGGCAAATAAATATATGAAAAAATGTTCAACATCACTGGTCATTAGAGAGATCCAAATGAAAACAAGGCTGAGATTCCACCTCACTCCAGAAAGAATGGCTGCTATCATGAAATCATGCAATAACGAAGGGTGGCGGGGCTCTGGGGAAAGAGGAAACCTTCTCTGCTGCTGGTGGGAGTGTAGACTGGTGCAACCACTGTGGAAATCAGTATGGAGATACCTCAAAGAACTAGGACTGGAAGTCCCATTTGACCCAGCTATTTCCCTGCTGGGTATCTTCCCCCAAAGAATTAAAAGAATCACACCACAGTGATATATGTGCACCCAGGTTCATAGCAGCACAGTTTGCAATACCTAAAACTTGGAAACAACCCAATTGCCCATCAACTGGAGGCTGGATAAAGAAAATGTGGGGGTTTTTATAAAATGGAGTATTTTTCAGCCATAAAGAACAAGAAACTAGAGACATTTATAGCTAAATGGATGCACATTGAGGCGATACTCTTAAGTGAAATAAATGGGACCCACGTGTGTAAATACTGAATAGTTTCTCTACTGTGAGAACCTGAAAGTGTAAATAAGGACTAAAATGTATAATAGATAATGTGAAATATTAAGGAAAGGGGCAAAGGGGAAGCAGAAATGGAGGAGTAGGGGAAAAGAAAGAAGGGAATGGAATTAATATGAAAAAAGAAAACTGGAGACAAAGACTTTATAGATAGGGAGGAGTGGAGGGGAGGGGAAGGGAGAAAAAATAAGAGCCAAGATGGATTATGTAAAGTTGCACATTTCCAATGATTAATGTCATTATATTGTATAACTTAAATGTACAATACAATTAATTTAAAAAGATATATTTTGCTCAAGTAATAAAAGTAATATTTTGCTCAAGTAAATGTTTATACTTTTTAACAATCAAAAGCAAAAAATAAAAAATTACACAAGGCACAAATTGCTGTGAAACTTCTTTCAAGGGAGTACTTTGTTAATACAATGCCAAAAGAAAGAAACTTATTTATAATTTTTAAAGTTTATACTTGCTATATTTCCCCTAAAGGATCAACAACTGGCAAGTTCTCTGTCTTGCTATCAAAGCTGCCTTAGTACTGGAAATGGAGCAACTTAACCAATGCCTCTTCTTTTCCATTCCCAATTTTACTCCAACCCAAGCACCATTCCCAATTTTACTCCAACCCAAGTCAGATAGAAGGTGGGGGATTTTCACACTATAGATACATGATTGGGACTCTTTCCTTTTGGGCCCTCTTACTTTTTTGGAGATCAATCCAGGAGAATCTCAATACTTTGTTCTATAAAGCTGAGCCTACTTTTATACCTAGAACTCAAGATACTGAGGAGTATTGATAGGTGGGGCTGAGTCTCTCCCACTGAGGATGAGAGGCCACTGTGAAAACAAGGGAGCAAAGAGAATTTCTGATGTCTGCTCATGAAACTCACCACCTGCTTGTTTTTGTATTGAGGTCAGAGACACCCTGCCCTCCACCATGACCATGACCATGACCATGACCACAACCACTTATGGAACCTAACCTATATGATGAAGAAGCAAGAAAACAACATAATCTTTAAACTAAAATATTTGGTAAATGAATTTAAAGAGATATTGGTCTCTTTTGAGAGTCAAATTTATAACCTAGAAAAATTAAGAGACAATATTTAAAAAGATAGAGATCATGACAGAAAGATAAGTAATATTAAAATAAATCTAAGAATCCTGACATCTGAACAATGGGCATCTGGAGAATGGAAAATAAAAAATAATAGAGGAAAAATAATTATTAAATAATGAAATCAAATTCTGTCCTCTTTTTACAAAAATAAAGAAAAAGTTGTTATATATAAAACTTATTTGCAAACTTAGAAGTTATGAGACAATAAAATATGTATTGATTATCTAAAGTAAAGAATTGTAATCTGAAGAACTTCCACCAATTATCAGGCTTTTAAAAATTCTGTAAATATGCAAGTGTTCAAGTAATAAATGACTCCTATATCTAAAGAAACCATAGGTATAAACAGAAGTCTCAAGAGAAGACTAAGAAATAAGGAAGCATTAATGAGAAATAAAGACACACACATATATCCATATGTGCATATGTTACAGACATATAATTATATCTCTAATGACACACTAGTAGACTAAGAATATATAAAATACATAGGGAAAGACTTTTTAGATAAAACTGATGTATCAAGAGAGAAATTTTAATAATCCCCAGAATCTGAAATACTACACTAGCTTAGTACAACCTAGGAGTTTGGGATAAGGTTATAGGGAGATAAAAATACACAATAAAATGTTTTCCATAGGTTTCATTTATTTTCTGGAAAAATATATCATGTTGGTAGAAGAAGCTTTGGTGCTTTGGTTTCATGTGATAAGAGAAAAGTATGAGTACTGGGAAGTGAAGATGACCATTAATGAAATAAAAAACTAACAGAGCAAGGATAATAAAAGAAGTAAACTGCAGGGCCCGGGATTTAGCTGAGTGGTTTCGATGCCTGCCGCACAAGCGCAAGGACCTGAGTTCGATCCCCAGTACCAAAAAAAAAAAAAAAGAAGTAAACTACAACTTTAGGAAATTAGCAATATTTTTCAAAAAGGGAAAAGAAAATAAATATTTAGTATAAAGTAAAATGGGGGAAAAATGTAAGCATATCAATGGTCAAATAAACATGACCTCAAGTCTCTCATCTAAAAGGAGATTGGCAGAGTAGTTTGTTGTTTTTTTTTTGGTACCGGGGATCGAACTCGGGTCCTTGCACTTGCGCAGCAGGCATCGAAACCACTGATCTACATCCCCAGCATGGCAGAGTAGATTTTTAAAAATTAAAACAAAATGCTGTGATAAAGATTTAATATAAATAAATAAGAAAGATAAGTGCAAATAAAAATAAAGAAGGAACAATATTAATATAAAAAAGAAGTGAATTTTTAAGACAAAAACACTAAAATTAAAGCGATGTAATGATAAAGGCATAATGTATAAATATTACACACACATACGCATGCACACACATACACACACCTTGCTGGCCTAAAGAATCAAAGGACAGAAATAAAGAAACTTACAGCTACTGGAAAGTAAAGGGGAAATCCTAGAAAGGAGAGAAGCAGAAAGGCAGAGTCTCCAAACTTTGCCTAAATTGTAGATAGCTCATTAAATGAGCATATAGCCCTGAAAGCTAAGAATAATAACTTAACTAAATCCGAGGCACAGTAAGAGAGTTTGTGGTTTGAGTCCAGAAAAATTAAGTGTATAATTTTAAAAACCAACACCCTTTAGGCAAATATATCAAAATACAGATTCCCTACAAAGATAAATCATAATGCTTAGAAAACAATCAAATCTACTCAACATGTCCACCCACCTTCTCCCTACCTGCCCCTCCCACTCCACACCCCCCCCCAAAGTAGGAACTTAGGACATTTACAAGAAAAAAGATAGACAATACAAGACTAACTACACAGTACACAGATACTAGAATTAACCTACTGGGATGCTTCTGCTCAATACTCCTTCCCTAAGGGTAGACTTGCACTGAGTCCAAGCAGCTCTCCTAGTCTTTTGCTGCTTCTTCTTCATTCTGTCTCACAGCTTTTTTCCCTACTAGAATCTTTGTATGTTCAGTGTGTGCTTCATAAGTGCTTCACTGGAGATGCCATGACACAACTTAATTGAGAAATCTCAAAGTCCAAACCACGATTCCAGTGATGGTTCTCCAACACTGGTGCTCCTGTTAAATTATGACTGATGCCCTCTCCCCCAGGAACTTAGTATTCTGGATTTGTATGTCTAAGTTTCCAGACCATACTGATGCTGCCAGTCTAGGGCCACATTTTGGGAATCACAGATCTGATTGGCACTGGCTACAGGAATATAGGAGGCTAAGGAATCTCATCCATCACCCATTTCCTGGGATGCTTTCCAGATTTTGTCCTGGGAAAAAATCTGGTGTCTGGGGGCCTTCTTTCAGAGGAAAGGTGAAGCTTAGGAGTCAGGGGACCAGGACATCTCCCCTACATCAACCAGGGAAAATTTTCTACTATCCATTTTATATATTGATATTTCATTTTATGAAAGAGTTCAAATGATTAAAAAAAATTTGAATTCAAGCCCTCTAACAAAACTCAAATGCCTTTGCCTGTAAAACCAAATACAATACTGAGAATTCCTTCCTTCTGATCTGCTCGGCCACCTGGACTACACTGCCTGGTAGTAATGCTGTGAACAGCTGTGCCCTCTGGCCTCCTTCCAACTTTCACATGGATCTGAGATACCACTTAGGTCTCCAAGAGCCTTCTGTTTTCCCGGATTCGTATGTTTTTGGCTCTCAACACACTGGAGAGATATTTTAACCTATTGGCACTATGAAATAGCTTCTAAGCAAACCCTATCTAAGAAGCATTTTCTTCTAAAGAGAACATGTCCCCCCTCTCCTTTCTTTCTCACCTTTTTCAAACCCCCCCCCCATTTGAAAGCTTCAAGCCAGAAGACAAGACAGAGTCAAAAAACAAAAGATACAAAGTACAGCTAACATTCAACTTTTGGGTTGCTGCTATTCTATCAACAGATAAACACTTTTCATCACTTTCCATTCTTTTTAATACCCTCCTGGTCTGCCACTAGAGCTCATAAGCTTTTTAAGGCTTATTTCATTTTATATAAAATACAACAGCCTATCTGGTACTATTAATTAATAAACACGGAACTGAGCAATAGTGAATTATAAAAGATGACTCTGTCACAGCTCAGTAATACTGGCCAGCTGTTACAACATGGGAGAAGCATTGCACATCACTCAAAACTGTTCAGACACAGGTGATTCAATTGGAAAACTCTAAGAGACTTGACTTTCCTCTTCTTCTGCCATACTATACATGACCACTTAATGAACTAATAGGACTTCTGAGAATAAAACACTAGGGAGGGGTGGCAGATGATGTTTATTTTTGCTATTGACCAGACATTTGAACAAAGAATTTAGTGGGAGGAAGGTATTTGACAAGTTCTTTTACATTTTGAGTCAACTAGTAATTCAAATATGCCATTTCCTCTTCACTTTCATCTGCTTCTTTCTAAAGTACAGCAATTTAAACTTTATTTATATTGGTGGTGATAATTTTCACATAGGTACATATGAGGCAAACAATCTGGAGAATTTACTCCAGAATTTCCAAAACTTATCCTAATACCTTCCCCAACCAAGCTTATATCTTGCTGATGTACAGGAATACCAAAGAGAACAACAAAAACAGTTAATGAGATAAGGATGGATTCAGAGGGTGGGGAATCTTGAAAACTGGCTCAAATGGTTGAGTCTGAATCAAGATTCAGACTCTCAGTAGACTGTGGGAAAGATGTATCTTCTCCCTGACACCCAAGGTCCATATCTATACATGTGTTATGCCAACAAAATTCCCCAAGATTGTTGTGAGGATTTCGTTGGTTAATGATGGGAGCAACCCCTATGGCTATCTTTAATGCCAGATACTCAATAAAAATGGCAGTTGATTGATTCACAAGCAATCTACTGGAATAGTGAAGAGACCTTTATTCAAGATGACATACACATTCAGAAACAAAATTAGAAATTACAGCTAAATGGGTTTTCAAATTCTTTGTAGATTTGCCTATAAAGAATTGTATTTGAGGGCTGGAGATTTAGCTCAGTGGCACCGCGGCGGCCTTGCAAGCCAGGGTCCTGAGTTCAATCCCCAGTACCCCCCACCCGAAAAAACAAAAGAATTGTATTTGTTACACTATGGAACTAGAGATAAAAATAAGTAAGTCAAAGAATAAATAAAAATGTAATATAAAAGTGCTCCTGGTCACATATAAGAAGGTTGCTAGAATACATGGAAAAAGACCAGCTGCCAATCACGGCGGGAGCAAAGGGTCCAGAGGAAGCTTTGCTTTGCAGAGAGTCCCACATAGGACTGGGTTGGGCCTTGGCTGTAAGTGGGAGTTCATCGCACAGATGTGGTGAGAGGAGAAGCAGTAAACACACCAGACAGAAATTATATGTGCTTATATCCCGTATGGTTTCAGAATAATAGGTTTTCATAAATTTGCCATACAAGACAAGAAAAGGAAACATCATAGCTGAATATAACTAGTCAATGTATAACAAATAATTTAAGGGGAAGAAAATAAGGGAAGTATGAAACATAAATAAGGTTCTCAAATCATATGCTCCAGAGAGTTCAATGGCCTGGTCTGAGGGTAGCTGATACCTGGGGATCATGGGTAAATCTCTGCAAACTCCATGCCTCAGTCTTCTCTCCAAAAACTGCCAACTTGCTTAGCAGATCATTAAGGTCATCTCTAAAAATTGTAGGGCATAATAAAATTGAACCCCCACTTTTACATAGCTATTAATGAAATATATCAGTAAAGTACTTATTTTTTAAAAATCACTTACAAAAATTCATTTCACAATACAAAAAAAGAGAGAGATAAATTGCATCTCTGTGCATGTAGGTGTGCGTGTGTGTGTGTGTGTGTGTGTTACAGCTTATTACTTAAGGGGAAAATAGACTGGATTAAGTCACACCTGGTGAAGGTGGATGGGGAGGGAGAGGGGAAGGAAAGGGAATGCAAAATGTCTGCAGAGCTCATTACTGCCCTGATACCAAATGATTCAAGGACATCTTTGGCCTTGATTCAAATAGTTGTTCTGTTCTGAGTAACATGTCGACAACCTAAAGATCCACAGCTGGACTCTGGAAAACCCTGTCTGATTCTTCTGTTATAAAAGTAACAAATTTGCTGCATTGGGTTGTATGACACAAGAGTATTTCAGAATGAATCCTGTCAAAGCCAGAGACCCAGAGGAGCTGCTTTATGCAATCTGGATAAGAGATAGGATTTGTTTTAAAGTTTCTCTGGTATTAAGAAAGGCTGAGCAGGCAGTTTTGAGAGGTCATGGCTCAAGCTGAAACAAAAAGTGAACACTTGTGTTCACACATCGTGACGGGATGGTATGTCTGTTACTCGAACATTCCTCAGTGACCAGGTACCCCAGCTCACCCTCCAAACAATCCCAAGGACAAACGTCTTCAAAATGAATAACCTACCCATGTGTCTTATCTTGTCTTCTTCCACAGAACTTTGATTTCATAGTGGATGCTACTTACCAGTGACACCATTTGATTGGAAGATATGGAGATATGCCAGGTCTTCGTCAGCCGTACCCTGCCTTCATTCTTTGCTAATCACAAAATCACCAACATCTAAAGCTAGCAGGGACCTCACACATCATCAATTCAGCTCTTCTGCCTAAAGGGAAGTTAATACTATAAACACCACAGTAATGTGATGAGATTAAAATCATAAGTTTTTCCAAGGTGTTAAGGATTTCCCCCATACTTTTTTTCCATCATTACTCTTTAAACTAAAGATAACCCTCATTAAGATTAGGCACAGATTAGTTCAGTACACAATTGCCAGGACTTCCTCCAGCTCTTCAAAGATTGTTGTAACACAAGTGTCCCTGCCACCCTAAGGAAGTCTACACCCCAGCTCTCTAGCATTCATTACTTCCTGGAATCCAACAAAGGTCTAATGAATGGACCCAAGCCATCTGCGATAATGACCCCCAAATATTTCTAGGAAAGAATTTATCTGTTTTAAAATATAGCCTATATGTCCTGTGATTTTTTTTTCCTTTAGGGAAGCAAAAGATATTTTAACTACTGCCAAAGCAATAAATTCTCTTTTGCCCTCCTCCCCTGAATTTTTGCAGGTATTTTCTACACTAAAATTTGCATGCAAAGTGAAAATTTTCAGAAGCTTTCCTCCTGGAAAGCCAGTTTCTCATACCTCTTCAAACAAACACTGACCACATCCTGTCCAAAGCTAAGGACAGTACTTCTAAGCAGACTGAGGTCTGGAGGAAAGAAGATGCCACACTTGGGACAGCAGTCAACATCAGCCAGCACCCTGCCATCTAATCTTCCTCCACTACATAAGTGACCAGTGAGGTTTGGAGGTAAGTGAACACCTTTTGATCCCAAAAGCCAAGGAGAGAAGTCACTTGATTGCTACTTTGCAAGTGTTGTACCAAGGTTGACCACTACCTGAAGCTATTTCATTCCTATGTGAGTTTCACTTAGTAACTCTTTCTCCCGAGACATGTGAACATCATCTTACACATTCCTCCCTAATCCCAGAGAATTTCAGAATACCCAATATTCATACTTTCTTTTTCAGGAATCGATCCCTGACAAAAGCTTCTTTGAAGACAGAAAAGTAACTGGGTGATGACTTTTGAAGCATTTAGCAAAGATTCAAATTAGATTCTAGACAACTGATGTTCTTCATTTATTCATTCACTCAATGAACATTTTTCATGACCATCTATTTTATTCAAAATACTGTAGCAAATGATGCCACTGAAATAAAAATTGAAGCAACAGCTTCTTCCCTCAAAAGCCAGGAGCTGTGCATCTGCATGAAACTTTAGACTCTTGTATTCAAAGTTTAGAATCTAGACTTTTGGACTTGAAAACAATTATGTGTATTTCTCAACTGAAGAAATCAAGATATATGGAAG